>NC_056038.1:5985547-6290366 GCF_004379255.2 Salvia splendens
ATTTCTATCTACTTATTTGAGTTACCTTCCACTGCCATCGGCTGAGGTCCTTCCACCAAATCTGATCGAGGAACTAACATGTCCTCGTCCTCTTTCTGCCACCGCAAGAAAGAACAGAGATTAAATAAAATGAAACAAAAGAGGCGACATATCAAAAAAACATACTCGCATACACCCCAATCACTTGATCGCAAACTAGACCTAAACAGAGAGCAGTTGAATATCACTGAAGCTCGTTCTTGCACCGAAAGAGAGCTAAAAACACACATAAAAAAACACGCACGCGTGCGTGTTCTTCCTGCCAGTTCACACCATAAGAAAAACTTGCAGGTATTTTCGAAGCAGTAGTGAGTGAATACGGAAGGCGCGCGGATTCACAAACCTCGTTTGCGGCGGGAAGCGCTATGACAGTCATGAGAGAAGAAGTTGAGTAGAATTTGAGGCAAAATTAACCTAGATTGGACTGAAATTGGATTTTGATGGGAATTTCGCAGGTGTTTTCAGGTTTTGGAAATGGGGGGAAAAGGTGGTGGGAGAGGAAAAATCTAACGTGGACTCTTTTACACTTTGATTGATTATTTTTTTCAAAACAATTTCTCTATTTCTATGGACACATAAAAACAAATTTTAAAAATCAATTAATTTGACCTCGAAACCTTTGAATTTGATATGCAAGTCATATGTGATGTTTGGAGGATAGATGAACTTTCACCGGAGTATATGTTAGTACTCCACCCGCCTGAAAATTTATCACTTATTTCTATTTTTTTATATCCTTAAAAATTTGTCACCTTTCACTTTTACTATTTTTTTTGGATCTCACGTTCTAATAACTCATTTTAGTCACATTTTATCATAAAACTAATACACAAAGGTGGCACTCATATGCCACTAACTTTTTCAACACACTTTCTATGATATTTCTTAAAACTCGTGCCGGGTCAAATGGTAACAAGTTATTAGGGTAAGGGGAGTAGTATTTTTTTAGTTGGGAAAGAGTATTAATACTTCCTTTGTCCACGAATATACATACTATTTCATTTCATGTGTGTCTATGATTACTTGTTTCATTTACCTTTTATAATACTCACAATTCACTATATATATTTTTTTAAAGAAGATCAACAATGGTTTATCATCTACCTCTATGATGATTCGAACCCTCAATCTATTGGTTGGTGAGGAATTGTCTTACCAATTGAAATGTACTTTGTAATCTTTCATTCTACTCATATTTTATTATTTTTCGAAACATGCATTTCATTCATATTTTTAAAAATTCAAACTGAGTATGAATTCGAACTGTTAATATTTTTAATTAAGTAAAGATTAAAGTTTGTAGAAAAAACTCAACTTTTTGAAATTTCATGATATTGGGGCCAATATTCCTTAATCTTTTTAGTTTTGAATAAGATTTTTTCTTATAATGGAGTTGGGAAAATAAAAACACAGGTTTTATAAAAAAAAATTGAAAATCTATAAATTTATAGATGTGTGAACCGAACCTTTAAATTATTGGAGTGAAGATTATGTACGGTGTAGTAGAAGTGAAGAAACGCTTGAAATCTTTTTGCTTATTTCGTGTAGTAGCTCATAACCATGCTTGTTCTTGTTGTTTATGTTTGATTCTCCGTTGTTTAGCCAAAACCACAAGCTTTATAACCACCGATTAAAAGAATTTGAAGACTATGCACAGTCTACTTTTATCATTAATTAAAAGAAATTTGGACTTCATATAAAAAATTTGGGCCTCAATCTGTAGCAGCCCAGTGACAGGCCCACTTACTAACTACGCTCTTCAATATTCGAAAACTCTGTACTAATTCAATCTAGGGCTCGAATTTTCAATTCCCCATTCGCCGGGAATTGAATCCAGTAATGGGAAGGAGAGCAAGTTCGAAAGCGGCGAAGCTGGAGGAATATTCGTCGGAAGAAGACAACAGAAAGCGGAAATCCCCAATCGAAGCGGCGAGCGATGATGATGATGATGCCGAGGCTAACGAAGATCTCACCCTCAAAATCGTTCAGAAATCCATGCAGCGAGCCGCCAAGAATGATCCCCATGGAGACGGCATTGCGGAAGTAGTTGAGAATTTGAAGGAAGAGCGGAGTAAGAAAGGGAAGAAGAAGAAGACGAAAAAGAGCAAGGAGGCTGAGCTTAATGGAGATGCCGTAAGCATTGCGTCGAACTTTATGTATTTGAAAGTTGTTTACTGGTTAGTTTTCTTAAGTTCATGCTTAGTCACTTATTCAAGTAATCTGTGTCATGTTGTCAGGTAACAAATGAAATAGATGCGGGGTTTAGAGATTTCTGCGGTGAATTGTTTCTGGTATTTTACTACTATTAGTTAACTGGCATAGTTTGATGTGCTGATTATGATTCATGTTTGTATTCATACAATGGGGAATTATTATACTGCTGGATATGCCCCTCTGATGTGATTGGGTGAATTTGATTATTTTCTCCTGTTAAAAGTAACCAAGCTTGAATCGTAAATACGTTCTTTTCTGTTTTTTATTATTTAGGTGGATAAAGGTCAGGAGAACGAAGTGGATAAAGGTCAGGAGAATGAGGAACCAGAGATTGACAACACTGCCAAGGTTGCTAATATAGCAGTTGAAACCAATCATGTGGAAGTGTCAGATAATGCTGTCCTGAGGAAACTTCTTGTGAGTTTTCGTAACTTGTGCACAAGCATTGTCTTTGAGATGAGCGGCCACTCCTTTATGATTGTTTTCGTGATCTCAGCGTGGGCCAAGGTACTTTGATCCTCCTGATAACAATTGGGGTGCTTGCTATAATTGTGGCGAAGAGGGTCACACGACTGCCAACTGTACTTCAGCTAGGAGAAAGAAACCTTGCTTTGTTTGTGGGAGTTTTGAACACAATGCAAAACAATGTAACAAGGTATATACTCAAGAAAACTACTTACTTGCACTGGCTTGATGACAAAATTTGTGCTTTATTGTCTGGATTATTCAAGTGGTTTTATATTGTGGCTAGATGGAAAATAAGTGCATGTTATTTCTTTCTCATTTGATTAGTTGACTTCATTCGTAGGTTTTGTGCTCATGTACTTTGGATGGATTTCCTATTTACTAGTTCTATATGAACGAAAATTCGGGAATTTGGTTTTTAAAACATAACGCACAGTTTGAGTCAGCCTAGTTTATAGTACTCCCTCCGCCCCACAAGAATATGCACTCTTTCCTTTTTAGTCCGTCCCACAAGAATATGCAATTTCTAATTTTGGAAACTCTTTTTTCTCTAATGAGGTGGTACGTATTCCCCACTAATAATACTTTAATTACTTTTTCTCTCTACCTCTCTCTTACTTTACCAATTTTGCATTAAAACCCATGCTAAACCAAAGTGCATATTCTTTGGGGACGGAGGGAGTATTTTTTAGGCTTTTGGTTAATGTTTTTTTTGAAAAGCGTTGTGACTTAAGAAATCGTGTCTTTGGAAAGATATTGTTTGATTTTAAATTTTATTCTCTCTCCTTTAATTACACAGGGGCGAGATTGCTTTATCTGCAAACAACAGGGTCACCGTGCTAAAGATTGCCCTGAGAAGTACAAGAGTTCAAAGATATGTTTAAAATGTGGAGATTTAGGGCATGGAATGTTCTCCTGCAGGAATGACTACTGCCTAGATGATTTAAAGGTTCTCTCTCTCTCTTTTTCTCTCACGGAAGGTGAATTGCTGCATTATTATTTTGTTTTATCTTCACAGATTTTATGACACCTGAGTGGTATGCAGGAAATACAATGTTACATTTGTGGAATATATGGCCATCTTTGCTGTAAGGAATATGGTGATCCTGGGCACAAAGAACTTTCTTGTTATAGATGTGGTCTCTCTGGCCATACGGGTTTGGTAAGTTTGATACACATTAAATGCGTTCTTGGTCAGATCACGGGCATCATTGATCAAATACGAAGGCATGCCTTTATAGGCTTGAAATTTACAGTCTAACCTATTAACTATAGTTGGCTTTTGCTTATGGAGCCAATTATGCAATACTCCGGGCTCCATTAACTATGGCTTTTGTTTTTGCCCTTTATGATGGGAGATGAAAATTTTGGATTTATTATTACTGCTGTCTGTTTCATTTGCTCCTAATACTTGAAAGAGTATAATGTTCTGGTTTTAGCTTCAGAATTCCATTTTCTGAAGTAGTTTCTGATTTCTTCAGGCTTGCTCTGGCTTCCGTAGCCATCGGGATGTCAATGATAATGCACCTGATAGTTCCTGCTACAAGTGTGGCATAGTAGGACATTTTGCTCGCGAATGCACCAGCTCAATGAAGGTGCGTCACTATGTTCCCTTTAGTCTACTTTCTAATCTATCAATAATTGGTCAAGCTTGCTTATGTGACACTGAGTTTCGGGTATTTTCACCAGGCTAGTAAGAGAAACCATGAAACATCAACACCCAGGCACAAATCTCCAAAAAAGAAGCGGGATCGTTTGGAGACCCAGTCTGTCCCACGTGATATTGGAAAGTCACGGAAAGGGAAGAAATTCAAGGACATTGAGTTTCATTCAGCTGCAAAACCAAAGCATAAAGGTGGTTGGTCTACTGAACATCCTGGAGATTATCATAGCAGTAAAAACCAAGATAATTACTGGAGATCCTCAGCAACCCCAAGAGATAGAAAATCTCGGAATCCCTATTCAAATGGTGATTATGCATCAAGTTCCCATTCTTCCAAAAAGCCTAGGAAGATCAATTTCAATGATTCGCCGTCAAACGGGTTGAGTAGATTTCATCAACGTAAACATTCGACATCAAGATTTGGCAATAGAATCAATGGTTATGGTGGCACAGGAAGAAATGATGATTGGTGGTAGATGTTTTATTTCGAGGAGAGGTGGATGTGGCATTGCGATGCCGGCCTAGGCCATACACGGGGCTGTTGGAGGTTGTTTGCTTATTTTAGCCCTCCTGCAAGAATATACAAGGAGTGCTGAAAAGTGCTTTGTGAAAATTTAACCGTGTGCCGTAATACCAAAGCATGTCCCTCCTTGCATACAGGATAATAGTGTACCAATTGTTGGTTAATTTTGTTTTTTATTGGTAGTTTGTATTTTGATGCGTTCGTTTTTTTAAGATAATATTTTTCCTCATCTCACCCACATGGGTCTGTAATCTATAATCTTTAAAATCGTTAAAAATTTTCCAATGTCATAATTTGTGCTGTATGTTCCGAATTTCTTTATCTGGTTTCGTAGATAAATCATGCAGTGTGATTTTTCCTCCAGTCCATTGTCGACTATTTTCATAGGCGGATCTTTGATGTCTCTCGCCGTGTGCTGTAATACTTGTCACACATTCACTTATTTTACATAATTGAGTCATTTTTCTATTTTGATAAGTTTTTTTACTACTATTTGCATAACCATTATAAATCATGCAGTAGTAAATGTATGCCATCACCAAAAAAAACATTATAAAAATGAAGTAAAATGTAAAATAGATGTTGAAAATTACTAGATGCTATTTTAACGTATGAACACACGTAATATTTACTACTATTATTTTTATCATTAAACGAGTTATGACGTAGAAACAAACTATATTCTTGACGAAGTTGAGTAACAAAAACTTTAAAAATAATTTTGGTGTCATCATCTAGGTGAGTTGATAATGCATTAGCAATACACGAAAGGAATATAATTTGGTAGGGCTGGCAATTTTTGACACGACACGATAACACGACACGAACCGGCACGAAAATAATGGGTTTGGGTCAGAGCTTATTGGGTTCGTGTCCTTATCGGGTCGACCCGTTAAGGACACGAAAATTTTGTGTCGTGTTCGTGTCGTGTTCGTGTCGGGTTCGTGTTATCCGTTAACAATACGTGTCCGTGTCGTGTTCGTGTTATCCGTTAACAAATAATATTTTAATATTATTAATTCTTATTATTTTCATTTTTAATAGGTTTAACCGTTATCAGGTCGTGTTGTTATCGAGTCGTTATCGTGTCATCTCGTGTACGTGTTGTTATCGTGTCGTGTTGACCCGAATTGGTTCGTGTCGTGTTCGTGTCGTGTTCGTGTCTGAGGGTTTCGTGTCGTGTTCGTGTTCGTGTTTGAGGTTTTCTTAACGGGTCGTGTTCGTGTTTGTTGTTATCGTGTTCGTGTCGTTATCGTGTCGACACGATAACGACCCGACATGCACGATTTGCCACCCCTATAATTTGGTGAGCCAAATTAATATAGATGACTTAATATTGCACTAGTGAAAAATAAAAGTGCTAGGTCGAATTGGGCAATATGGCCTATAAAGAAGTTGACGGCTGAGAGTTTTGAGGTACAACCATGAGGAGAGGTGATGCAACGCATATTTATCCATTTTCGGTAGTTATTCATGCCTTTATATTATTTACATATTTAGAACTCTCTCGAGAAAGAGATACGGAGAAAATGGAGAAAAAAGATTGTGCAGTGGCCGGGGATGAGAGTCGTCTCGTGTTTGAGGTGAACGGCAAGAGATTCGAGATGGGAGAAGTTGACCCCTCCACCACTTTGCTCGAATTCTTGCGTTCCGCCACTCCTTTCAAGAGTGTCAAGCTCGGCTGCGGTGAAGGTTAGGTGCCTCGGCCATAGTCTATACTAAGAAATTTGGACAATTTTTAGTCAATCTCGCAACTTTAATAATTAATTGCTTCCACCCTTAATTTTAATTTTTATATGGGTGGAAATTAATAAACTCTTAAGATTTTGCAGTATAATTAAACTTAAATTGAAATATTTTTGTAAGCATGCAAATCTAGATATCTAAAATGAAATCAAAAAGGAAAAATGAAAGAAAGATCATAATTCCAAGTTATGCATTAGGATGTGCTTAATGCGTCACTATTATTCCGAGAATGTGTTTGATACCATAGAATTGATGGTGTGTGGATTTGAAATTAGACCATTTAATTACAAATAAATCTTTTAATATCTCAAAATTTTAGTTTTGGAATTGGAATTCAAACTCTAATTTCCTAATTTTACGATTTAAATTTTATAATCAAAATAATATATGGAATAATTACTTAATCACAATTATTGTGGAGGTTAGTTATCGTAAATATTAGATCTCACTTCTCGTTGTTGTGATTGGTGTCATTCAGTAGGTTTTTGGTGCGATACTAAAAGTGATACTCCTTTTTACTAACCCGAACATTAATCACTTTACTATTGAATTAACTCATTCGCATGCAAAAAAAAAAACTCTTTTTATAGATAAAAAACGGTCATCAACTATTCAATCAGGACAGGAGTAATAGAATAATTAGATAGTACTTTTTTTATGGATTGTTTTGCATGCACAAATTAGAGTATTACAAGAAGCAATGAATGAATTGTGTAGTAATTCTGTGATTGAATTCAGGTGGCTGTGGGGCTTGTGTGGTGGTGCTGTCAAGATTCAACCCTGTCCTCAACCAACCAGAGATATTCAGTGTGAGCTCTTGCCTCACTCTCCTTTGCAGCCTCAATGGCTTCTCCATCACCACCACCGAGGGACTCGGCAACACCAAGCACGGCTTCCACCCAATCCACCAACGCTTTGCGGGATTCCACGCCTCTCAGTGCGGCTTCTGCACCCCCGGCTTCTGTATGTCCTTCTTCTCCGCCCTTGCCAATGCCGACACAGCACCTCAGCCCCCAGCCCCCGGATTCTCCAACCTCACCACTTCCCAAGCCCAAACGTCTATAACCGGCAACCTCTGTCGTTGCACTGGCTACCGCCCCATCGCTGATGCCTGCAAGAGCTTTGCTGCTGATGTTGACATCGAGGATCTTGGGATGAATGTTTTTCCCAAAGGGGAGTTTCCACCATACGATCCTGAAGACGACGTCTGGCCATATGTACGAGTATGCAAACAAGAATGTAGCACAGTCTTGAATTCTGAAAGCATTTCTTGGTTCACTCCAGCTAGTCTAGAGGAACTCGGAAGCTTGGTGGCGGATGGTGCGCGGTTCAAGCTAGTCGTCGGGAATACAGGGATGGGATATTACAAGGAAACAGAGAGATATGATAAGTACATTGATCTTAGGTACATTCCTGATCTCTTGATGGTTAGAAAGGATGAAACCGGGATTGAGTTCGGAGCAGCTATTTCGATTTCAAGAGTTATATCATCTCTCAAAGAAGAAGGCGAATCCGACCTAGTCTTGATGAAAATTGCTCAGCATATGGAGAGGGTTGCTTCCATTTTCATTAGGAACTCAGCCAGCATTGGGGGGAATTTGGTGATGGCACAGAGGAGGTCTTTTCCTTCGGATATTGCTACATTGCTTCTTGCTGTGGGGTCGACTGTCGCCCTCTTGAGAGGCCGTGCACAGGAAAGGATGACTATGGATGAGTTCTTGTACGGGCCACCTCTCGCCCCCACAGACGTGCTCTTGAGTGTCCACATTCCTTTCTTTGGTTCGAGAGTGGGTTTTGAGAGCTACCGGGCTGCACCAAGGCCGCTTGGGAATGCTTTGCCATACTTGAATGCTGCTTTCTTGGCTGATGTTAGCTTTAAAGAAAGTGGTGGTGTTATCTTGAACTATGCTCGGCTGGCTTTTGGCGCTTATGGGACAGACCACGCGACAAGGGCTAGCGAAGTGGAGGAGTATTTGGCAGGGAAAACGTTGACCGTTGAAGTTTTGGATGAAGCAGTTAGATTGGTGAAACTCTCTGTCGAACCCAAAGATGGAACGACGCTTCCTGCTTACAGGAAGAGCTTAGCAGTTAGTTTCTTGTTTTCGTTTCTCGCTGCGTTTATTGATGTTTCTTCTCCCACGCTTGGTGTCTCATTTTCCGAAGTAGCTGATTCAAGCAACGAAGAAACTGGTACATACTATCCGGTTGGTGAGCCTATTCCTAAAGTTGGAGCAATCATCCAAGCTTCCGGTTCGTTCTCATCTTTTTTTCGTATGTAGGCTTTTGGAGGGAAGGAAGTTTGTTAATCTGTTTGTACGAACAGGTGAAGCTGTGTACGTAGATGACATTCCTTCACCTCCACATTCTCTACATGGAGCACTTATTTATAGCACGAAGCCTCTAGCTCGAGTGAAGAGTATCTCTTTCGAGGCTGTCCCAAAACCAAGTGGAATCGTTGATGTTATCTCTGCCAAAGACATCCCCCAAGGAGGGCAAAATTTTGGAGCCACGGGTCTTTTCGGATCCGAATATTTGTTTGCTGACGCTACCACTGCGTCTGCTGGTGATCTAATCGCGTTTGTGGTATATGAAACTTGTTGTACGGTACTAATTGTAACCGGTTGTTTGTCTGACTTTGCCTTGTTATATTCGTTAGGTTGCACGTAGCCAAAAGGAAGCCAACGTCGCTGCAAGAATGGCTCAAGTGGATTATGAGACACAAGGCTTAGAACCACCAATCTTGACAGTTGAAGAGGCTGTCGAAAACTCAAGTTTCTTCGATACATTTTCACCCTACGAACCTCGCTTAAAACCGGAAATGATTGGTGATTTCACCAAAGGAATGGCTGAAGCTGATCACAAGATTCTCTCTCAAGAGGTACTTCTATTGATTAGCTGCTTCAATCAGTTTCATATACTTCACATGTTTTTTTTAACATTCAGATCATACTTGGTTCTCAATACTTCTTCTACATGGAGACGCAAACAGCGCTTGCAATCCCGGATGAAGACAACTGTATGGTGGTGTATAGCTCAGTCCAATCCCCTGAGTTGGCTCAAATATCCATTGCACGTTGTCTCGGTGTCCCAGAGCACAATGTTCGTGTTATCACAAGGCGACTAGGTGGAGGCTTCGGTGGGAAGTGTCAAAGAGCAATGAAGGTGAGTGTGACCATCGCTCCTCTCTCTATATCTCTCTGTCTCAACAATGTTGTTGTTTTCAGGTAGCTACAGCATGTGCGCTTGCAGCTCAAAAACTAGGCCGACCGGTCAGAAGCTACATAGACCGAAACGCTGACATGATAATAGCAGGAGGGAGACATCCTATGAAGATAACATACACCGTTGGGTTCAAAGAGAATGGCAAACTGACAGCACTTCACGTCGACATACTTATCGATGCAGGCTTCTTTATCGACTTCAGCCCCTTCATCCCATATATGCTAATAGCAGGGCTGAAGAAGTACAATTGGGGAGCTCTCTCGTTCGACATAAAACTATGCAAGACCAACAACACAAGCAAAACAATGATGCGTGCCCCTGGTGACGTGCAGGGGAATTTCATCGCTGAGGCTATAATAGAGCGCGTCGCGTCTCTGCTGTCAATGGAGGCCGGTTCGGTCAGAGAAATCAATTTTCACACAGGTGAGAGCCTGCAGCTATTCTACGCTGAGGCTGCTGGAGAAGCTTCGGGCTACACCCTGCCTCGTATTTGGGATGAGTTGATTAGCTCATCATGCTATATGGAGAGGACTGCAGCGGTAGAGCAGTTCAACCGGTCCAACATATGGCGTAAAAGAGGCATTTCTTGTGTTCCAATTGTGTATAAAGTGACGGTGAGTGGGAAACCGGGGAAAGTGAGCATCCTTAAAGATGCATCTGTGGTTGTTGAAGTTGGAGGCATAGAGATGGGGCAGGGGCTGTATACAAAGGTGAAACAAGCAACTGCCTATGCTCTCAGTTTGATCAAATGTGATGGAATGGAAAACCTGATGGAAAAGGTTCGCGTTGTAGAGTCAGACACGTTGAGCCTCGTACAAGGAGGCATAACCGCTGGAAGCACCACATCTGAAGCATGTTGTGCTGCTGTGATCCAATGCTCTACTCTTTTAGTCGAGCGATTAAGCCCTCTTGCCACTACGCTGAAAGACGAACAGGGCTCACTCCAATGGAACGATCTCATTCTCGAGGTTTGTTTCTGCATTCAATTCACTTCATGCTACAATTTCCTTCCAAATAACTGTGTATTATGTGTTGTAATCAGGCACATAATCAGTCTATAAATTTGGCAGCAAACTCTTACTTTCTTCCCGAGTCCGGTTCGAAAGAATACTTGAACTATGGTGCTGCAGTAAGTGAGGTAACATTTTCTATGTTGTTATGTGTCTTCATGAATGGTATTTCTATAGTGAGTTTGTTGTGGTTGCAGGTGGAGATATGCGTACTCACGGGCGAAAAATCTATATTGAGAACGGATATCGTTTACGACTGTGGGCAGAGCTTAAACCCTGCTGTTGACATGGGACAGGTACTGTATATTCAAGAAAATGGTGTCTTTTAACTTATATGGATAATACAATTCATTAGGTTGAGTTTGATACATACAGATTGAGGGATCTTTCATACAAGGTGTGGGGTTTTTCATGCTTGAAGAATACTTGACTAATGAAGAGGGACTTGTTACTACAAACAGCACATGGGATTACAAGATCCCGAGTCTTGACAACGTTCCGAAAAAGTTGAATGCTAAGGTGCTCAACACCGGGCATCACCCAGACCGCGTTCTCTCGTCTAAGGGTAATGTAGTGTTTTGAGTGTGGGTGTTGTTGTTGTTGTTGTTGTTGTTGGTGTTGTGTGACGTGGTGCGTACGCGCAGCTAGTGGCGAACCTCCTTTGGTTCTCGCGGCTTCAGTATACTGCGGTATAAGAGCGGGTGTGGTGGAGGCTAGAAAACAGCTTAAAGGTTGGGGAGCCACACAAGGGACTGATTCTGACTTGCAACTCGACGTTCCGGCTACTCTGCCCGTTGTTAAGCAATACTGTGGTCTCGATTATGTCGAAACCTACTTACGCAGCTTGCTTGCTCCTTCTTGAAGCTTTGTCGTCGCCATCATCTATGTATTAATATGATATGCATAGAGTTGCAATAATGCATGCGCTATGCTTGTGTTATGTAAGTCTTGAATCGTAGTCATAATTTGTGCATGCAATCTATAAGTTTATTAATTCAAATAGGAGTAAAAGATTTACTAGTAATGTGTGTTTATTGTTTAATATATAAAATATCATTGTTGCAAATATAACTAGTTTTAAATGTTATGACAATATCATGAAAATATTAAGAGGGGACATCTTTTTTTAGTCCACAAACTTTGTCAAATTATCATTTTAGGCCCGTCAACTTTGAAAATATCATTTTAGGTCCGTCGACTATGAGTTTATATCATTCTAAGTACATTTTTACTATTTCCAAGTTTTCCTGGATGAAAATACCCTCAATACCTTGAAGGGTATATATTTTTAATAAACTTATCATATACTCATATTTTTTTATGAATATCTTTACTATATATTTTTTATGAATTTCTAAATATAATTTAACCTTCAATATTATCACTTAATTTTGTGACATGCAAGAAATGTTCCTTATTCAACTTTTTATAATTAAAGAATTTCAAAATATTTTAAAGATATGTATACTCGTAAAATTAATGTCTCAGTCAATAGGCGATACTTGAATACTAATATATTGATATTATTTTTAAATAATATATTAATATTCAAGTATCGCCTATTGACTGTGGCATTAGTTTTACGAGTATACATATCTTAAAAATATTTTGAAATTCTTTAATTATAAAAAGTTGAATAAGGAACATTTCTTGCATGTCACAAAATTAAGTGATAATATTGAAGGTTAAATTATATTTAGAAAATTCGTTAAAAATATGAGTATGTGATAAATTAATTAAAAATATATATCCTTTAAGGTATTGAGGGTATTTTCGTCCATAAAAACTTTGAAATAGTAAAAAAGTACTTCGAATGATATTAACTCATAGTTGACGGACCTCAAATGATATTTTCAAAATTCACGGACCTAAAATGATACTTTGACAAAGTTCGTGGACCAAAAAATATATTCCCTCAAATATTAAATATCATAACGCTGTTAGAGCACATACTAATATTTAGCCACAGTGAATTAGAGTATATGATGAAGATAAGGTACTACCTTTGAAAAAACTAAAATGCACTATAACACGCGCACTAGTGGGATAGTTTGTATCATCCACTTAGTAATTATATGTATGTTCAAATTATATGTATGTTCAAATTAGTCTTGAATTTTTTTCTTTTTTAATTTATTAAATTGTCATTGAAATTTTATGATTCCAAAATAACTAATGTATAGAGATTTTACTATAATTCGGTAAATATAATTATATAACGCTGGAATTTCGTCATTTGCTGTACTATAGTAGTTTGTTTTTAAAGAAAGTCGCTAGTATTTCTTCGTCATTTGTTTTAGTAGTCTACCCATTTTGCAGAAAATGTTTTGGCATTTTTTATCATTTCTTCTTTGAAGTTGCTCTCTAATTTTTGTAATATAGTAGGAGTAGTACTACTTTCTAATAGATACTATATTTTATTTGTACTACTAATCGTTTCAAGTGGGTCCAACCACTAGGTAAGTGCTCTCTCAAATTCACTTCAATATCTTATCAGTAATATAGATGATAATGTCAAAGTTCAAATAATGAGCTTTAAATAAACCTTCAATTAATTTTGAGTTTTGACACTAAAATTCACACCTAAATTTCAACTTCAATCTCATATAAAAAAAATCGATAAATCTAAATCGCAACAAATATTAAAATTAGGTCTTTATTGCTATAAAAAATCATGAGTAAATTGCAATTTACTTTTAAAATTTATACAGATAAATTATGGAAAAATCGATCATAGAACTTGATATAGAAAACCTGTTTTTAAAAAAAAATAAGGGCATTATAACATAAAGATATGAGGTGAAAAAATCATTCTCCAAAAAAATAACTATATTTCGATCAAAGAAAATAAAAAAATATTTTATATTTTATCTGCCTAGTTTCAAACCATGTAAACTACAAAAAGATTATACCCAAAATAATTTAATCATTTGCACTTATAACAAAATATCCAAGAATACATGTGGAAATACCTCCCACTAAAAATACCTTATCAGGAATCACTACTTGTATATTTATTCACACACTGGCACAGATACTACTCTCATTGAAATCTTCATAATCCTCTACAAAATATTTATAAAAAATCTTTAAATAGCTATCTCTACACCTTGCGTGCAACTAGAGGTATTACTTATTTTACTATGTTTCCCTAGACAAAATTAAATAATTGCATTATTTATTGAACATATATAGGCTGTGTTGCAGAGGTAATGATGAAGGTGGTTTCAAGGGGTATGAAGATGAAAATGATGGTGATGGTATTAATGGTGATAGTAGTTACAGAAGCAAAGGAATACATGAAATACAGAGACCCAAAACAGCCATTAAATGCAAGAATCAGAGACTTGATGAAGAGAATGAGCCTTGAAGAAAAGATTGGGCAGATGACTCAGATTGAGAGGATGCATGTCTCTCCAACTCTCCTCAAGAAATATTTCATTGGTAGTTCTCTCTTTTCTTAATTGTTTTTTGGCACCACCAACTCTATGGATTTGATAGTTTGGTGGAGGTGCAGGGAGTGTCTTAAGTGGAGCTGGGAGTAGTCCATCTCCCAAGGCATCTGCAGAGGAATGGGTGAAAATGGTGAACACTTTTCAAAAGGCAGCTCTTTCGACTCGACTCGGAATCCCTATCTTCTATGGCGCTGATGCCACCCACGGCAACAACAATGTCTACAACGCTACTATTTTCCCTCACAATGTCGGCCTCGGAGCCACCAGGCAAGTCTAACGTTTAACACAATGTTGACACGAAAATGAGATCCTAACATCAATGGTGGAATAGAGATCCAGCCCTTGTCAAGAGGATCGGAGCAGTGACTGCACTCGAAGTTAGAGCAACGGGAATCAACTACAATTTCGCACCCAGCCTTGCTGTAAGCAAATGATACCTAAAGTCCTAAACTAAACTCAACAGTGTTAAGTATCGGGTCAAGTCACTATTTATTTGACTACAGGTTTGCAGAGATCCAAGATGGGGCCAATGTTTCGAAAGCTATAGCGAAGATCCTAAGGTGGTTCGAGCAATGACAGAATTCATACCCGGTTTGCAGGGCGACATTCCTCCTGCTTCCAGAAAGGGTGTCCCCTTTCTTACTGGAAAGTAAAAATCTCCATTTCTTTCTGTATTTCAACCCAGAACAAAATTTTGGTTGCCTAACAAGTGAGGATATATATTTGTTTACCTAAGAAAAAAGGTCGCAGCCTGTGCAAAAGGTTTTGTGGGTGAAGGCGGAACCGTAAATGGCATTGATAAGAACAACACAGAGCTTGACTTTCATGGATTGCTCAGCATTCACATGCTTCCATACCTGGATTCAATCAGAAAAGGTGTCATCTCAGTCATGGTGGCTTATTCAAGCTGGAATGGCAGGAAAATGCATGCTAACCGTGATCTACTTACAGGTTTCCTAAAACACAAGCTCAAATTCAGGGTAATACGCATTAAATGATAGATATGATGTTTTCATTAAAGTTGCCCCGAGAGAATAAAAAGACAATACTGAGTGCACACATAAATTGCAGGGCTTCATCATATCAAGTTGGCTTGGCATTGACAGAATTACAGATCCACCTCATTCAAACTATTCCCATTCAATTGAAGCTGGTATTCTTGCAGGAATAGACATAGTGAGTGTTAGACATTTCCCGAAGCTGTAGACAAGACATTTAGAAAACAGCTAGCTACAACACGAAGATGTACAGTCATCCTTCTGTCTAATGTCAGATGTTTAACTATTCTAGGTTATGCTGGAAGATAATCTCACAGAATTTATTGATGATCTGACCTACCAAGTGAAGAGTAACAATATCCCAATGAGCAGGATAGATGATGCTGTGTTGAGAATATTAAGGGTGAAGTTCACCATGGGTCTCTTTGAGAACCCTTTGGCCGACCTTAGCTTGGTAAACCAACTTGGCAGCCAGGTATACCATCTGCTGATTTTAGTTGTAAACCTTCCTGCTACTGTTTATTGTCCTTGCAATTCAACTTTAACTGAAGCATACTTTTTTTGGAAAGAATCATCGGGAATTGTCCAGGGAAGCAGTGAGGAGATCACTAGTGCTTCTGAAAAATGGTAAAAGTACTAATCAGCCATTGCTTCCCCTTAAAAAGGATGTGCAGAAAGTACTTGTTACAGGAACTCATGCTGATAATCTTGGATATCAATGTGGAGGCTGGACAGTTGAATGGCAGGGTGTCAAAGACAGTGATCCCATAGTTGGTATAGCTTTAAATTTTAATACCCTCAATGAAATCTAAACAAGTTCCCGACATATTAGATGGATTAGTTTTCCATAACAAAATAGCAATATAGCTTTCATCAAAGCACATCTTTACATATAACAGAGTTGTACTGAAAATAGGAGTATATATAGCTGACTTTCTCATAAATCTGCATTTGCAGGAACCACGGTCTTAAATGCTATCAGAAAGACAGTAGACCCTTCCACTCAAGTTGTCCACATGATAAACCCTGGCATGGATCTAGTGAAGCCACAGAATTTCTCTTATGCCATCATTGTTGTGGGTGAGATCCCATATGCTGAGGAAAAAGGAGACAGCAAAAACCTAACTATAATTGAACCAGGTCCAAGTACTATCAGGAACGTCTGCAGGGTTGTCAGATGCGTTGTTGTTATCATATCTGGGCGTCCAGTGACAATTGAGCCTTACCTAGACAAGATAGACGCACTTGTCGCAGCTTGGCTTCCAGGAACAGAAGGCCAAGGTGTAGCTGATGTCCTATTTGGTCAATATGGTTTCACTGGAAAACTTCCTAGGACTTGGTTCAAATCAGTCGACCAGCTCCCCATGAATGTAGGCGATCCACATTATGATCCTTTGTTCCCATTTGGATTTGGCCTGACAACTTAACCTAGGCAAGGATGCTAAATCTTTAGTGATAGTTACTCAATATAACTAGAACCAATGCATTAATGAATAATGATGAATAATTACTAAAAGGAACTGCCAGTGAGTTTTGCTTACAACATTTCTATAACTGCAGCCTACTGAATTTGGCTCCCCAGATAAGCACAGCACTAGTTTGTCGGTTAATGTGGCCTTACCACGGGAAAATCATCAATACCTGATTCCTATTATTAGTTATCACGCTCTCATGATAAAAACATTGAGATAAAGGTCATAAACAATACAATTAAGAAGTTAGGGGAACAAAAACTGACAAATTCTTCAAATTTATAGTAGCACTGCATTCTGGAATTTCGAAAACGAACACAAAAGCACAAATTCATGGCCAACACATAATCCAACTACTAATTCCTCTACTTCCTAAAGCATTGCGATCACATAAGCATTCTAGCCAAGCAATGTAAAGACTATCACCTCAGTAATATCCAACCCCAGCCATATCATTCCTTGAAAACTGCGCCGCTTCAGCTCCGTTTCCTAGAACCAGAATCCTCCCATTCCGACGTACAGCAATCTCTCTGATTCGACGGACGAGTCCAGTTATCGGATCATTGAATATTTTAGTCTCGAGATTCCCTTCCACGTACAATGTAGAACCGGGGACGAGATTCTTCGCGGCGAGTTCGCCCAATTTCTCAGGATACACAGAAATCCTGTGCCACTGCACCGCGCAGCGATTGGCGTAATCACGCGGCTCCTCGTTGTCCAACGGCCTCCGATTGTTGCGAATGCCACCCGTGCCGAGCGAAATTAGGGTTACTATTTTCCCGCTTTTCAGCCGCTTTTGAATCGGCGCCTGCCCAACCTGCCCTACCAATATCGCCTTGTAAATGCCGAGGTCCAAGCCGTTTTCGAGGGGTCGATCGGTATTGGTGCGCTGCTGGTTTGGAGGGGGAGAATCGGGTGGTGAGTCGGAATCGGAAACGGATTCTGGGGAGGAGAGACTTTTGGTGCAGAAAGAGAGAGATGTGTTCGAGAGTGGTCTGTGCTTCGAGAGAATGGCAGCGGATAGTTTTCTAGAGAGAGAAGACGCCATGGAAGTGCTAACGAAGCTTCTGCAGTCTGCACTCGACTTGTGAGATTAAAATGGAAGAGATGACGCAGAAAATAAAGAGACATACTTTTGCGTATTTATGTTTTTTATTTTTCTGATTCCAAATTTTTGTTTAAACGCAATGCTCTCTATTATCCGTCCTTTAACCGTCTTTTAAGTTACTATTTTTGAGCTCCATTATACTTTTTCACTCTATCTCTCTTAACTAAGGGACGGAACCTGCAACCCTCCATCTTTTATCCACCCCTCTCTTAAATTACTATCATTCAATTTCATTTTTAATTTTTATTTCCAACAAATTCAATTAAATACACTTCATTAAATAAAATAAAATTACAACATAAAATTCGTAAAATCCTAAAAAAATTAAAATACATAATTTAATAATTTCCTCCGCCAAATTTTGCTAAAATGTGTTCCATTAGATCATCTTGGAGTTGGGCGTGGGCGGTAGAGTCATGTGTCCTTGCCCGAATAGACAACCGTTCTTGTATAGAGGAATGTACTCCACTGCGAGGCGGACTACTTGCGCTAGAGCTTCCGGGGGCTTCTGGGTCGAACCAATTTCCCGCCTCTGGTCCTTCGTCTTGGACAATCATGTTGTGCAAGATTATGCACGTGTACATGATGTCGACCATACTCTCCATGAACCACGTACGAGCCGGGGCTTTGATTATGTTGAAGCGCGAGTGGAGAACCCCGAAAGCCATCTTCACATCCTTGCGAGCAACCTCCTGCTTCTGCGCAAAAAGAGTCTGCTTTGCGTTCACAGGCATGTTGCACGTCTTCACGAAGGTTGGCCACTTCGGGTAGATGCCGTCGGCAAGATAGTACCCCATTTTATACCGCCGGTTGTTAGCGATGAAGTTGATGGTCGGCGCTTTACCATCCAAAACTTCGGTGAAGAGGTCGGATTGGTGGAGCACGTTTATGTCGTTGTTCGATCCGGGGACCCCGAAGTACGCATGCCAGATCCATAGCCGGTAGTCGGCAACGGCCTCGAGTATAATGGTGGGTGGGTGCCTTTGTGGCCGCTAGTGTACGACCCCCTCCACGCCACATGACAATTCTTCCATTGCCAGTACATGCAATCGACGCTGCCAAGCATCCCGGGGAATCCGTGCACTTCTTCGTGAAGGTGGAGCAGAAACTGACAATCTGTCGTACTTGGCCTCCGGAGAAATTCGTCGGTGAAGGCTGTCCGGACGCCTTTGCAGAATTGGATCAAGCACATTCTCCTAGTGCTTTCTCCAATGTAGAGGTATTCGTCGAACACATCCGCTGTTTGTCCAGTCGCAAGTTGACGGATTTTTGCAGTACATTTCTGCAGCGTCGCCTGGCTGGGACGGCCGACGGGGTCGAACCTTTCTTGGAAGAACTCTTCCCAGGCTGCCAATGTATTTGCGATGTGGAAAAATAGCAGTTTCCGCATGCGGAAACGTCGACGGAAGTAGCTATCTCCCCAAATCGGGTTATCGTTGAAGTAGTCGCGGACTAACCTTGCGGCGGCTTCCTCCCGGCTACGATGGATGTAAGTCCGGGAGCGTCTTTGGGGAAGCGCGACTTCCTCCGCCTCCCGACGTTGATCTTCTTCAAGTGATTCTTCCATTATTCGACGCATTTGCTCATATGGATCCATTAGATCAATTAACTTTGGGGGAAGAATAAAAGAGTTCATTTGAGATGAAAATTGGAGTTGAAAGAGAGATGATTTGAGAAGAATAGATGTGAGTTTGTGTGTGAAATGAGGATGAAATAGGAGTATTTATAGAGTAAAAAATAAAAAAAAATAAAAAAAATAGGAAAACGATCGAAAAACGGTAATATTACCGTTTTTTGAATTTTAAATTTTTTTATTAAATTTGATTTTTTTTAAAAAATGATTTATTGCGTCAGCGTGACGAAACCCACTCGCGGGGCGGCGAGTGGGCGTCACGCATGGCGCCGAAGCGCGCCACGTCGAGCGCGCGGCGAGACGTCTCGCAGGCCGTCTCGGAGAGACAGGTGTCTCGGCGGGCTGGGGACGCGACATGACGCTGCAACGCATCCCGCGCGCGTCTCGTCACGGAGGAACGGGCTTCGAGCCACCCGCGTAACGCGTTGCGGGTGGCCTAAATGTTGTCGTCCCTAACATATTATGGGTAGGGATGTCAATCGGGCCAGCCCACCGGGTTTCGGGCCAACCCTATTCGGGTTGCGGGTCAATCGGGTGCGGGCTAATCGGGTTGTTATTTTTTCGGGTTATAAAAGTTCAGCCCTAACCCTAAAAGCTCGGGTTTCGGGCTAGCCCATCGGGTTAATCGGGTTGCTACCGATAAAATTAACATGCGATCAATCCAATAAATAATGGTGAAAATTAGTTATATTTATAAAATGTAAAATATTTAATTATGATAAATTTGAGATATATGCGTAAACTCAAATATTAACATGATCAAATACTAATATTTGAGATTTATGCAACATAAAACATAAACATCAAGAAATTTTAAAGCATGTTTAGAAATTTAAATATATTTTTTTAGTGAATTTGAACTTTCTAATTCATTTATCTATTATTATATTAATAAAAACTTAATATATAATTTATATATTTAATATATAAAATGAAAAGTAATTTTTTCAGTAATCTGTATTATAAAATAATCAATGAAGTGTCGAATTAGAGTCAAACAAATAGAACAATATAAATTTTATCGGGTTTCCGGGCCAGCCCATCGGGTTTTCGGGTCTGGCCCTAACGGGTTGCGAGTTAATCGGGTGCGGGCTAATCGGGCTGTAATTTTATCGGGCTGAAAATTTTCAGCCCTAACCTTATAAATTTGGCGGGCTATTCGGGTCAGCCCACGGGTTACGGGCTAAATTGACATCCCTAATTATGGGTATTGATTAGGGGTGTGCATTCGGGTTTCGGTTCAGTTTTTTACCCTAACCGAACCGAACTCAAAAAACCGAATTTCGCCTAAAACTAAAACCGAACCGAAACCGAAAACCGAAAAACTGAAAACCGAACTTAAAAACCCGAACTAAACCGAAAAACCGAAATTATATAAAAAACCAAAAAATCGAAAAACCTTAAACCGAAAACCGAATTAAAAAACCGAAAATCTGGAGAGAAAGAAAACAGTACAGAAACTTAGAAATTTTCAACCTACAAAACATAACATGATAAAAATGATAATATCCCTAATCCATCAAAGGCATCAACCAACAAATACAAATATGCAATCAATATTACACAATAAAATAAATAATAGTAACATATATATAATAAAATAAATAATTAAATAAATTCGGTTATTCGGTTTTTTTCGTTCGCCCGAACCGAAAAATCGAAAATTTTGTATTTTCAAAACCGAACCGAACCCAAAAACCGAAATAACCGAACCGAATTTTAAAATTTCGGTTTGGTTCGGTTCAGATATTCGGTTTCCGGTTTTTTTGCTCACCCCTAGTATTGATATGAAATTTGTTAGTATAAGAGTATTGTGACGTTTTTTTTCGTAAAAAATGCGAATTTAAGATAAATAAAAACCAAACAATTTGTAATGACGTGATTGATAATCTGGTATAATTTTAATATAATAAAAAAAGATTTGGTAATGAGTTTCAGATTGCAAGGTGAAAGATATTATGATTAAAAACCATGATTTCATATGTTTTTATCATTTGTCTAAATAAATAACATTTTGATCATATCCTTTTTTCTTAGTGATTTTTTTTAATGTTTGATGGTATTGTTTTCCTTTAAAATTGCAAATTTAATCATATAGTAAGGCAATGATTGAAAAAATATGTGACTGACTTGAGGTGCATGAATGCAATGGTCAAAATACGTTATGATTTTCATTTAAGCCAAATCTCGTGGTGAACAACAGGCACAAATATAAATCTCATGGTATATCGATATCGTATTCAATATTTCTTTATTTTCCTAGTACAGTAGTACTATATGGAGTGATAAATACCTAATCTTCAAATATGAGTAAAACCAATCACGACCTTCATAACACAACATACCATGAAGTTTTGAAAATAGAACGACAGAAATCGAACTAAACAGATCAATCCGAAAGAGAGAAATTCAAATCGAACTTTTCGAAAAAAGACAATATAAAAATCCACAGTAAATATAAAATACTCCCACATTTGACGAGAATAATCTGTATAAGAAATGGCTACAGTTTCATCACATAAAATAAATACATCGGCATCTACCTAGCACATGTTGTCAATTTACAACCCTTCTTCCTCGCTATTCTACGCTGCTTCTCATAAAAGTTTTCCCATATCACTGCAATTATTGGAACGCAATAATCAATCACTTCTCTATTTCTCCCATGTACATGATTTTCACAGTATAAAGAAAAGCTAACCTCGTTGTGGGACTGATCGTGGTCGATAAAATCCAGAGCATCTTCTTTGGTGATTACATTGACTCGGCTGACTCTGTTTTTGTGCGTCACACCATATATCTTGTCAGCAACTTTCACCAGTTCTTGACGAAAAGTTGTTGTAATAAACTGAGTGCTGGCCATGTCTGCAAGACGACGGACCATGTCTGCGACAAACAAGTTAAGGATCCACCAGTTGTAGCACAAGGGAAGTGGGAATAGGGAACAGGGTTTTGCATCATTTATCTAACTTTGTAAAACTATAATGCGAGCAGATAAAACGCTAAAAGCATTTGCAAATGAGGTACGAGAATAGAGCCAGAATATAAACAAGGATACTCCCGACTGCAGTTCGATACTGGGGATCAAGTGCTGCATCTATCTCATCAAAAAGGTAAAATGGTGCAGGATCACAACGCTGAATGGCAAAGATTAGTGCCAGAGCCACCACTGTTTTTTGACCCCCGGATAACTGTTTCATCGACTGAGTCTCCCCTTGTCCAGTAAAAGAAACCTACCACAAGAAGGGAAAGTAAAATAAACAATGTGGATGCAAAATAAGAACCAGAATAATGGCTTTAAAATGCACCCATCCTAAAAGCAAATTAAATCTTTTTTTAGACGGAAAAGCAAATTGATTCTTTGGTTTTTAAGTTTTGAAGTTCCCCCAGTCAGAGGACCACGGTTCATGTTCATGTAGCAGATAATAATGATAGTAATAGTAAAAAAGTTTTTTAAAAATAGCACATGACAAGAAATTAATAACAAACCTTCACTTTGACACCAATGTATTTCTCAACCCTGCCCTCAGTTTCCACTGAGCGAGGTTCGTCATCATCTAAATCATTATCAGCATCCTCCATATCCTGCAAACCATTATTTTAATAGGAACAATTTAACAATTCACACAGAAGAGCTCTTGGGAAAAAATAGCATTCTAGTAAAAGAAAGATGAGTAAAACACATATTTTATGTGCCTCCATTTAAGAACAGTCCGTCACATTTCACCGATTTTTTAAGGCTAAATTAGTGAAGTGAGCACATTGTACAACTGGATAAAACCAATTTGGTCAGCACTTATTTTTGCACTTGAACTCAATTGACCTAGCACTTTGGGATCTAACCCTTATTGTGTTAGTCATGGAAAGATGCAAATGATTTATTAAAGTTAAATAGATACAGAACATTTACAACTTCCACCAATGTAAAAAATGAAAAGCTAACCAATAATAGCTGTCACGGTTTATATGATAAATAAAACTTTATGCGGTCAAATTATTGTTTAGCTTTGCATATTACCTTCGGCTGTTAAATTCATTTTAAAATCTTAACATAGCACAATATGTACCGTGGCCTTTTATAATTTTAAGATATATAGGGAACATAACTTGACAAGTCAATACTATTAACAAATGTTATCTGTGATGATGAAATTACAAACCTTTTTCTTCATCATAACCAAAAATCCATGACCTCCTTGTACGAGTTCTGAAAATACTTCTCGAAAGTGTTTGGCTACACCTTTAAACGTACGCTCAATTGACTCATCCTTCCTCATATCCAAAACAGTTATGAGCTCTTTGATTTTCTATCAAAGATAAGTAAAAAGTCAAGAAATCCATCCACATGCTATAAAGACTTCAATGGACAATGTCATCATAATATGAATGACTTTACCTCATCACCAGCATCCAACTCAGCTTGTCTTTTCTGGAGCTCTTCTCTTTGCTCTGTGAAATTGACATACTGATCAAGCGCCTTTTTGTTAACATGGCTGAATTGTTTCAGTTGCTCATTACACTTATGAAGCAATTTATATAACTCCTTAACACTCTTTCGTTTGTACCTAGATTGGGCATCACATGAAATTATCATTAGAAAGAAGTCCAATGATGTAGGCCTAAATTCAGTTGAACAGAAGCACCTGTAGCACCAAAGATCAAGGATAAAAAAGAATTCTAGCAGATAACAGGAATCAACATATTAGCACCAGGCAAACGGATAAACAGAATATGGTCCATAAGGTCCATCCATTGTCATATGACTGTCACAGATATGAGGGCTTGCACTGTCACAGATATTGTTCCACCGATACTGGATCAGGATTCAGTCATCTTAGTGTTCGTTGAACATATAGTGAACTTTGTATAGACTATTAGTGATGTACAAAGGGAATTGGCGAGTGCTTATTTTTACAGAAACTCTTAGTTATTGCAGAAAGGAATTATATTTGGCTAATAACTGATGAATTAACATAGAACTTGTCGCAACAAATGCTAAAGATATTTAATGGGAAGTTCAGTTAAAGTACAAATATCATTGTCTCAAGCTCTCACCAAAACAAAAAGAGTAGCCTAACCTAAATTATTTGGTTTTGCCAAGCTCTCCACATTTCATTAAGAAAAATCATCAATAGTTAAATCAGTTCATAACAGATTATAACCAGCTGAGAAGTGTCTGGATAGTGTACAAGTACTTCAGATTAGATTATGAGTTCCGAATATGTTCAAGGAAGTTCTACATGATGTGTTCAAGTGATGAAACAAGAACGTGACCTCTTGATAGTTTTACATTTTTTAGAATCCCGGGGGGGGGGGCGTTATTTTGACTTTATGACAGAAGATATTTCTGACAACAACAACTACTATAGATATAGCATCATTGATAGGTTTTGACCCAAGCAGTTTTTATATTTTGACTATCTTACATGAAAGTTGCATGTGAAGCATAACTTCAAAAGCAATCTGCCAACAAGAGGTTATAAAGATCATGCAGTAGTATAAGTAATTGTAGTGAAAAGTTAGAATTTGGATATGAAGATTACGTTTCAAAAGCATCAGAAGATAGGGGACCCAATTCCCGGATTTTCTTTGAGTACTCCTCTTGCTTGGCCACATATATATTCTTCTTACTCAATAACTGTTCCAGTTCTTTCGCTTCATCCTGGAGAGTAGTTTGGTACTCATCTTCAAATCTCTACAAATGCAAGAATACAATTAGCATCTACAAAATACAAACTCGGAAAGAGAAAAAAGAATAGGCATGAATAGAGAGAAGGGCTAGGATGAGAGAACATTATACACATTATATAAAATGGTAACATCTGAATATACCTTTAGCTTATCCTTTTCAATTTTAATGTCTTCCATTTTCCTATTCTTCTCATCTATACTTTGAGTTACGCCTGCAGAAGATATGGCTGTGTTAAGATGCGGCAAAACGATGTGACCTCAAGTTGAAGTTTGAAAATGAAGAAAAGGAAGTTTTACTCTTTAGCTCCTGGATCAATTGATCAACTAATGAATTGGCGTCCATTAACTCCTGATTTTTCAACTCAGCTTCTGCTTGCAACACATCAGTGTCTGAAGAGAGCATTACAGCCTCCAACTCTTCCTTCCGCCTAACGAGATTGGTAGATAGATTCATCTCCAGCTCTGCTTTTCTTGTTTCAGTCTGTCAATGATGGACAATGCCAAATGTCATCAAGGGGGACCATCCAAAGCAAACATCAAGGGAAAAGCTTAAATTAATATTTAACCTCCATGCGGTTGCTCCTGCAGGTAATTAGCTGTTCCTTTAGATTAGTTATTTCAGGGTTCAAGCGAGAGAGTGACTCTTTTTCTTCTGGTGTCAAGTGATCAACAAGTTCAGTTCCCATTTCATCTCTCTTCATAGCAATATTAGCTCTATTCTGCTCTATTTGATTTAATACACTGGAAAGGAGCTTCTCCTGAAAAGAAAAAGACAACATGGAAACAATAAAACAATAATACTAAATTATAACAGTAAATATACAATTGAAGGATTTTCATATTTTAACATTGAGCTAATCATTTTCCAAGATTGACTCACTTTCTTCTCAAGTGACTTCAAGATGGAATGCTTTTGCTTCTCCGCATTCATTACATCCTGCTTCAGCTGTTCAAGTATAGATTTTTCATGAGCCATCTTGGCATCATTTTTTTGCTGCTCGGCCACTAGCTCATTGATTTTCTGGTCGGTAAGTGAGGCATGCTCAGTGAAAACAAAAGGCCAAAAGTTGAAGTAGAATATTTACTACACTGTAATCCTTAAACAAGAATGACTTTACCCTGCTGGAGAATTATTATACATGTTATATTGCATGAACAAGCGGTAGTTGGATTACATTACAGCACTTCATCACTTTTATGTAGTAGGAAATACCAGGCAAACAAGGTATGGGAAACCCATTTAAGATAAAGCTAGAGTCATAGAATGGCTTATAAACAAATATAAAGTCAAAAGTAGTTGTGAACCAGAAGCAAGAGGAGTTTTGATGTGTTACAGCATGAACAGGATATCATTCAAGCAAACAGATACAGAACAAAAATAAAGGCATACTATTAGATAAACCCAATTAATGAAAGCGAAGAGAAATTTTCTTCAAAGGATATGTTGGAGTTCCTCTCTGATTTTATTTAATTCATCCTCCTTTGTCTTAACGGACTTCATATTCTGTCTAATGGTGCTCATAAATTTCAGTTTGGAACGCCTATAGTCATAAAACCCACCAGTCATGCCACCCTTTTTGTTTACTTGATCACCTGCAGCAAGGGAGTGAGGTTAAGAATGTACACAAGATCCAAACAGAAAAGCCAAAATCAACCAAGATGGTGTACAATTACAACCTTCTAATGTGATGCAGTCCAAACCATCAGCACGGGCAACTCTTGAAGCAACGTCTAAGTCTCTGCAAATCACAGTCTTTGCGAACACCTATCAGTTTAACAAGGAAACACAACACATAAGTGCTGTCATCAATAGGCGAGCATATAAGAAGCAAATACCAGCAAATGCAACAGGCTACGGAAGATAAATGGCAGGCCTTCAGTAACAATGTATGTGATGTCTTAAGAACAAGCTATAAGAAGAAATATGATGAGTATTCATGGCAAGCAGTACCAATTTTATATATAATCAACTTATCATCATTCCAGTGACCCAAATGAACTTTACTCAAGTATCAGTTTGTATTTTTTTCAATAAATTCCATTTGACCCACTAACCATAGATTATCATGCAAGTAACAGAGACATTTCAAAAGCCAAACCTGACCAAAGGCTGCACGATATTTCTCTAAGAAATTCAATTTCTTTAATAGCGGTATCACATCAGAGCTCTGTGGATATGTGACGTGTGGAGCTTTCACCCTGTTCAGGGGTACAAATGTGACCCGACCACCTTTCTGTGCATTGAGGTGCCCAATTATTTTGGTTGATATATCATCATTTTCAACCACCACATGGAATAAGCTGTACAAAAAAAGGAATGCTAGAGTGTATGAAAACCAAAACTAGAGAAGACACTAAAACTTAGATGTCTGGCATAATAACAATGTAACTTAAGTTCTACTGTTGATTCATGATTGACAGAATTGAGCATATCAAAGCAAGAAAGGAAAACAAAAGGAGGAACTATGAATGGTTAATTTGACAGGAGACGTGTAAACTACTGTAAGAATTGTCGTCACCTGTTCCCAGCAGTAACTTCAACAGCTGTGAAATATTTTTCATCACACTCTAGCAACTCAATAACAGGGCCATATACTCCACCAATACCATGTTGGTCACATATTCTCCTCACAGAATTAAGTCCTCTTCTTATATCCTGCGAAAGCCAAGAGTCAAGTAATATTAACAATATAATAGCAGATTTTAGAAATCAGAATGAGAAAATTAGAAAAGAAGGAATCATAGGAAGCAAAGAGTAAAAACACAATGTTTGCTCCTCATTGTGTATAGTTTGCAGGAGATACCATGTCCATGATCATGCCTGAAGCTAAGTGAAAGCAAAGATAGGAGCACAACAAGACAACTTCATAAAAAAAATCTCAGACTATTAGTTAGCATCAACAGAGCTAAGGAAGATTTAAAGGTGTGCATAATTAGTTTGTGCATTGAACCTTAACAAAATAGTTTACTAAATCTGTGGAAAAAAGAAAAGCCTTCTTTTATCTCTTCAGATAATCTCAATTTCATACATATCATTTTCTCATTATAGACTTGTGAGTCCCCATCAAGCAGCCAATCGATCCATCCCACAAGTATAATGGATCTAGACAAAGAGATTAAAGGCTTAACTTAAGTTCAATTTCTGGCCAAATCTGATAGGAACAAGAGTATAGTCCACCACAGATAAGCATTTAGAAAGCCAGAAACTATTGAGTCATCATCTCCAACCATATGGCTACCGTGAAGAGAGAATGATGGGAAATCCAACCAGTAGTGACCATAAAATGATATTATTTAGTTGCATGAATTGTTAACACCCATAAAGCACTCACACCAGCAGTTGCATGATCAAGGCTTTTCTCTGCTTTAAGAACATCCGACTTGAGCCTTTCAATTTCAGCAGCTTGCTCACTTTCTCTTCCCCACAATGTCCTAAATACCAATAAAAGGTTTTAGATTCCACATCAGTTAACCTTAATACTGAAATGAATAAAACAAAATTCATACTTCCGCTCATCATGCAGTTTGTCTCTCTCCACTTTATACTGGTTGTAGCTTTGTCTGTATCCAGAAATTAAAGATTCTAACTTTGCTGCATCATCTTTCCGCCCCTTTATGTAGTCATCCTGCGCTCTGATCTCTTTGTTGAGCTGCTCAATTTCATCTCTAAGCTTTTTCTCCTGACAAAAGCAAAACACAAGAATTAATCTCATTTAATTTACTTCACACGAACCATGTCTGGATAAGATATACACTCAATGGAAGTAAAAGGGTTGTTTCATCCACATGGATCAGTAAGTGTTGCAACACTGAACATGCAAGAAAGAAAGTAATGAGAATGGGAAGGCAGATCTAACTGCCTAATACAATGATGAGAGAAAAAATTATATTGAGGACTAAAACCAAGGGTTCGATGTAAAAGGCACTTGGCGACGAGTCATGCATCCACCAGTTAAACTGATATCCCCACCATCACAGCATTGAAGCTAAGAATAAAAACATGCAAGAATAACTGGAAATGCTTCTTTTTCATGACAGTGATGACACTACTCTCAGTAACTAATAAATAGTTTGACATAGAAAAGCAGCTACTCAGTGTCAACTGTCTACTAAAAATTGCAGAGTACATTGCTCAACAGCAACCACCACCACCACCCCCAAACAAAATAAACCAATACCTAAGGAGCATACGATCACATTTTTCCCAAGGTACGACATCATGTCCTTATGCCAAATAATAATATACTTCGAACAAATTCTACAGTAAATGTTAGTAACTTGTTCAATCTGAATCACTAATTTGTTATCAAGGACTCATACCTGTACAAGGTTAGAGGACAAAACTTGCTCATAGTCCTTGATTTCTTTTTGTAGCCACCGGTCGCGATCTGCTTTACTAGCAAACTGTGTTGCACGTCCTTGTTTCTGATATAGAATGCTAAGCTGCTTTTCACGCTCCATAATCCTGCCATGCCGAAATCCAAAAATTATTATTCTTCGCATTAAAGGGTTGAGCCTCTAGGCTATGTGTATGTGAACTAAGAGTCAAAAAGGTAGGGTGATGTGGAGGATATAGAAAAGGTGATTGACATTAACTATGTGGATTAACCACCCTCAATAAAAAAAATATGCCTCGCTTAAGACCATGTAGATTGACTTGTTGCCTTCTGGTTATTCAAAAGGTCCTTGATAGTCCAAAGGGAAATTTATAGGAAGAACATGATATGACTTGATTGCATGATGCTCGATCATAAGATTTACTACATAGAAAACGAAGATACAAGAATCTACAGGCTCCATCAGGGAACCAAATAATACCCTCTAGTCAAATGCTCCTCCTCCCTGATCTGCGAATCATGTAACTTCTTGACTCTAGCCAGCTCAGCATTGGATTCCAAAATTTCTCTATCCAAAAGATCTAGTTGTATCACAGCATCCTCCTGGAATACAAAATCCATACAACAGTTCAAAGGCTTTCACTCAGAAATTACGCACATCCTCTAAAATGTCAAAAATTTATGCAGAAGCCACTAGTCAAAGCACCTTAGCTCTAATATTTCCTCTAATCTTATCATCATAGTCTTTGTAATCAAGCTCAAGTTTTGCACGCTTTTTTATAGCTTCTTTCTTTTGTTTCTCTACTGCTTCTTTCTCTCTGCTCAAAATCTGGGCTTCTTTGCTCAGATCTTTAAGCTGCTTGTCTAACTCCTTGCACTTCTCATGGACATCTGAAACACTATTGTACATAGTGGCAGATTTTTCAGAAACTCTGTACCGATCCTCGTCTATCTGAAATAGTTGGCAATGGTACAGTCAGATGCTTATAAAATACTACTATGCAAAAAATGCCACAGCGAGACACTAGATGGCATGATATTACAAAAAGAAATCATTTTTTACGAAAGCCACAAGTTTATTTATACATAGAAATGATAGAATTATAGATATATTATCACATAATGAAATAACTTTAGTGATACTTGACGCAGAAGTGATTATAACTTGCAAATTAAATATTCCCAACAAAAGAATCATCAAGCAAAAAGGACCAAATAGGAAAACAGGTTCCAAGTATAAGTATTATACCTTCGCCAATTGCTGTTTCGCATCATGGAGTTCTTTGTCATAAATAGTGTACTCCAGAGACTTCCTCTGCCGGTCAAGCTGCTGATACTTTTTCAGTTCCTCTTTCTCTTCATCAAGCTCACGAAGTCGGTCATCCAGGTATTGAACAACTTGAATAATTTGCTTCCTCTTGTTACCTGTAACAGACATATGTTAGATTCCAAAGTAAAATGGGTAGAAAAAATAATTCATGGGCACTTGCCAGTATCCTGCATGATTTTCAAGCTTTCACGACGTCGCTCTTCATATACCCTAGTCCCTCCAATTTCCTTCAGCAGATCCAATCGCTCAGAATCCTTCATTAATGTTAATGATGCAATCTAAAGAGAAACATATGTCAGAAAGATGAGTGGGAAGGACAATAAGGAGAGACGAAGAAAACATTCCACATACCTTTCCCTGCTGCACAACATAATAAGGATTTGAACGAGAGAATCCGGCACTCTCCAGCAGATTCATGACTTCTGTCTTCCTGAAAACTCAAAGACCACCAATTGTCAATTGCCAAGAAGTGGGGTTTAAACAAGTCTTTGAGTAATTAGCAAGTAGTAAGTACCAAAATCAAGACTTGATAAATTAAAGACAAATAAAGAAAATCATTAAACTACATGACACAAGTTCATACATACGTGATATGTTTTCCATCCAAGAAATATTCGTCTTTCTTGACACCTATTGTTCTCCTCAGCCGGACTTCCTCTTTATCAACCTATCAAAGATACATGGTAAGACAGTAACTACAATCAGGTTTGGAGTTAGAATATGTTTCTGTACAGAATATAAACACAAAATAACACTGACATTAGCATTGAGCTACATAAAGCTACAAAAAGTTGTGGCTACTTTTGCATACAATTTACCCAACCACCATGCCTCAATACATCACAAGTGCAAAAAAAACCACAGTCGATCTTAAACTATTTACTCGTAGAATTCTCAAAATATTCTACCACTAGTCAAAACTAACGACTGAAGAAGTAATATTAGCTCAGTGGAAAATGTATTCTTAGTTCATCAAATAGTCGACAAAATGGGCCAACATGTCAATAATTTTAACATCAGAGTAACCCACCAAGTTTGTATGTAGCAGAAAGGCTGGATATATCATATTCTGGTGCATAAGGGTTAGGTTTCACATTAATGAAGTTATATATTTGAGACAATAGCTTGCTTTTCAGATGGTGTATTGAATATCTACCAGACAACCTTACTTTCCAGCAGCTAAGATCAATTCACTGTGTGCTTGACAATTATTTTCAACATTTTTATTTAACTTAAAAATCATTCCCATTTATTGCCACTGTCTATTTCTCTTTTCAACATATAAAGACAGAGGGAAATAGTCAGTAAACTGTAAACAATGATAAACACTAACTGGACCTGCAATACTGGAGAAAAATATATGCATTCAACTCTTACTACATTTCTGGCTTAACAGTTTCTGCAGATCAAGCTTAAATAAAGAAGGCTAAGCACCAGCACCATATTGGTTTACTATTTAGTAATGCAAAAATCACACAGGATTAAAAGTTATATGCCTAACAAGTGTTGGTAATTATGATACAATTGGCCAGAGCATAACTTAACAGGATAAAATTCTTAAACAGTGGATATGCCAAATCATCTGACAATGCATAGGAGTAGATGAAGCAACTTCCACTGTACATGTAAAAAGCATGTGACGTGATGTTCATAAATTAGCATTTCTAGTACTATAGAATATACAAAGTGGGAAAGTTGAAAAGTAAAAGTATCATCCAAATTTACAGGTATACGATTGTCTGAGTTGTCGAACACAATCTCCACAAATGCTGATAACACCTGGTGGCCTGCACCTTCCTGATAATCACAAAGCAAAGTGTTTGGTTCAAATTTCAGGGGTAAATAAGCAGGATCAGAGAAATAAGTAATGTATCCCAATATTTCACACACATGGAGCAATGCTTGTCTTTCTTCATTACGCAAGTTATGGAATAGGTCACTTATCACAAAGCGAATTGCTGTAAATAAAATGAGATTTATCAGTAAAATTAACCCCTAAAAGGAGAAAAATAACATCTTAAAATATTTCTGATCGGCATACCGTGGAAGAAGTTGGATTTACCAGATCCATTAGCACCAACTGCAGACATGCGTAAAACATAAATTATCTAATCTGGTAAAACACTCCCCAAACAAGATCCATGGGTGAAATAATACAACTACAAAAATAAGTATGTAGAAGGAAAAACGTATATACCAACACAGTTCACTTTGGGACTGAATGTTTCAGTTGAAATCTGTTCCCTGTAACTCTTAAACCCTTCTATTACAACCTGCAAATGAAGATACGTACGAAACTAAGAAATGAGTAAGCATATTCTGAAAGGAATCAGGAACCAATCAAATAAAAATGCCGATATTTCACCTGCTTTATATACATGACAAAATTCAGTACAGTTTGAAACTACTCTCCAGATTGAACGATAAGAGCGAAAATGTTTAAATCCGGCGCCCTGAACAAAAACAAGCGTTTACTTAGTTAAGCCCAAATTACAAGTGAAACTAAGCAACTAGGCGTTTTGGAGTGAGAGATAAACTATATCCAGTCAGGAAGATTAATGACAGACTGAAACAGTCAGTAAATACAGTCAAATGGGAAATATCACAACAGAAACAAAAAATTCATGAAGTCAATCAGAAAATGTAGTCGTCTAGGGTTCAGAACGAAATTGGGGCAAAGTTGAGTGAATTTTTATCAATTTTTTTGCGATGCTAACAAATTTACTCAGCGGGACTCACCAGTGAGCGGTTGAAGGCGGTGGCAATGAGCTCTTTGTGAGGTCTTGCCAGTGAGCAGAGTAGGTGCGAGAGAGGAGAGAGAAAATGGGAGAGATGGAAGATGATGAAAATGGAGGGAATTGACACGGGTATTTTTTTTATAATCTGTTTTGTGAAGAAAAATACCTCCGGCATTATTAGTTGTACTCCTACAGAAATTGGTGGTTGCTTTCTCATCTTAAATTTTGGGACCCAAATACTAATTTCAAACAATCCCTTGCGCCTAAACAAACTAAAAAGTCAAATCAAAACGCACATTAATTTATACCCTAACTCAGAAGCTCTAAATTAAATTTACAATAATCATGACTATGTTATTAATTTTGTATATAAATGCATATTTTTTGTTTGCCATAATTGTTTTAGCTGTGGTTGTAGTTTTTTTATGGACAAAGTTGTATAATTGCTTTAATGAGAAGATTATTGAAATCTACTAAATTCAATAGTAGCATTCGAAGTTTGGTATATACATTTGAATGGGCATATCTACACATCACATTTTTATTATGATTATTCTATTTTTATTTTATTTTTTTGTATTTGATTGTTGTAGATATGATGCGATGTTATTAATAGCTCTAAAATTAAAATAATAAGTATATTGTTAACTGATATTTATACTAATTCACACATTAATATATAAGCGTTAATATAATAACAACAATATTTATGAACTTTAATGCATAATATTAATTTCATTTTTTACCGGGTATTTTTCCGTTTTAATAATAAGAAAGATTCCACTTCCTCACTGTCAACGCTATTTGTTTAACTTTCGCTCAAGGTTAATCTAATTCTTCAACGTTTACCGCCGAAAGGAATGGTGGAGGCAAACTCAGAGTTAGGGGTGTCGAAACGGGTACCCGCGGGTACCCGTACCCGGAGAACCGAGTACCCTTACCCGTTTGTAGCCAAAATCTTTGTCCCGTTACCCAACCCGCACAGTGACGGGTACCCGCCTTGTCAGGTACGGGTATCCCGTACCCGACAGGCGGGTACCCCTACCCGACCCGTTTAAAATATATTCATCACGTTGGCTTTATATCTTAATATGGTCACACAATCTGACCAATAGGTTGCATGAAAAGTATGCAATATTTTGTAAACATAGAACAAAATATTGTTTCAGTTTTTATAATTTCCAACGCAGTTTCTTAGGAATTGGGGCAACAATCCAGAAGTTATTGACTTGAGCCCTTACCTTCTTCGCGGCAAGGGTCGGCGGCTGATGTGGGTGGTGGCGGGCGGCGGGTGCGGGTGGCGGCGCGGGTGTGAAGAGCAGACAATTTAGGGTAATGGACAAAAGACTTCAGAGTTAATCCTAAAACGTGTATTAATTAAAATTACGGTAATGGACAAAAGATTTAAACGGATATTAATTAAAAAATTTAATACAATATTTATATTTAAACGGGTATATAAGCGGGTATCGGGAAAACCTGAAACTCAATGCCCGTACCCGAACCCGTTCCCGCTTATGTCGGGTAGCGGGTACCCGAAACCCGATGGGTAACGGGTCGGGTGTGCTGGTACCCAATACCCGCTACCTGTTTCGACACCCTTACTCAGAGTTACGAAGATAAAACAAATTTAAATTAAAAATTTTTATTATAAAGGATAATAAGAAGATTCGATTTCATCTCATCCATATCTAGAGTCTAACCACCTCCAATATTTCTTTAAGTTTTCACTAAAGGTTCGTGTCATTCTTCCACATCTACCACCACAAGGATGGTGACAAATTAAACTTTGAATTTGTTAAACCTTCACTCAAGGTTCATCTAATTCTTCCGCTCTTCCACTGCAATGATATTGATGGTGTAGTGGAGACAAATCACATTTAGAACAAAATAAAATTTTGAATGAATTATTAGACAAGATAATAATATGAAGATTGGACCTCCATTTAATTTAATTTAAAAACAAATTTCAATGCACGCAACAAATTACGGTTGTGCTACTTCTCCGATTTGCGGTGTGGAGCTTTGTTCGACACAAGTTCAGAGCGGCGGTCATAGTGGAATCCAACCCATGTTTGTTTGAAATCTTCGATTCACGGGTGTCGTATCGATCCGTTGAGTTTTGGTTTCGATCTTTTGGGTTTGCTTAATTGATGTCGGAGTGGAGATGATCGTGTTGGAGATCCACTGCACGCGTCGCTGCTTGTTCCTCCAAACGGTGAGGATGGAGCCGCGGAGGGGGTAGGCCGGGGCAGTGGAGTGGTGGCTAGGGTTTTTGAGGAGAGGGAAAAGGAGGGTGATGGAGAAGAGGATGAAGAAGCCTAGTGCTGAGGATTGGAGATCCATTATTTTAGGAGGGAGCTGTGATTGGTGATTATCAACCAAATGAGGGTTAATTTAGTCATCTTTTAACTGTTTTCAGGGTTTCACTCATTCAACCAAACAATACATATTGTGCTAAACTATTTTTTGGGTTGAACCAAACAATATACACATCTGTCCATGTATGGGGAGCCCACTATCTACCAATCATTGATAATTAGTGTGTAGGACCATCCGCCCCTTAAGAGTGTCCACAGTGCGGCAGCCGACGTGTACAGCTGGGGAGGGGGGGCGGGGGGCGCATTTGCGGCGTGGAAGGGGCGGTCCCGGCGGAGATCCGATGACCGTCGTGGCGGTCCACTGCAAACCGCCGACCGCGGCCGCGGCGCCGACGGTGAGTTGATTTTTTTCTTTTCTTATTTTTTTCTATAAATACACATCCTTCTCTCATTTTCATTCCAATCCAATTAAAATATACAAATAAATTATTAAATAATGTGATTTGTGGCTGTCTATTGGGCTTGACAAGTTTTTGTGGCTGTTGGGCACCACTGTGGACACTCTAAGTATAAAGAATAAAATATTACTTTAAACTAAAAAGTGAAAATAAGTGCAAGATAGTACGAATATTGTGCAAGGGGTGTGTTATATTGCTAACTCACCTCTAAATTATTAACTACAATTAAATGATAGGCATTAGATTTTTAAATTAAAGGCCAATATCATTCGGCCCTTGAATATCAATATCATGCACAAAAAAATATACTAATGTCAATTAACAACAAATTAGTTATAACTAACTTTTGAAAAATATCCCAAAACTTTAAATGCATATAACTATCTCGATTTAAATTATTTTTCCGCATAACATATATCAAATTAAGGATAATTTTATAAGTATTCTAACGAGATCCAACATGCATATGCTCCGATGTCAAAATTTGATAAAAATTTCATAAATATTCATAAATTTCGTTAACAGCTTTATATCAATACACAACACATAATATGTCAATACAATGTTTGTACAATGTCAATATGAAATTGTATTGACATTGTCATGTCTTTGTGTTGATGTAGTTCATACATTATATTGACATTGTGTTTCTAAACTCTAAATTTGATAATTGCTATTATTTTTTTAATATTAAAAAATGAAAAAAGAAATTGCACATGACAAATTATAGACCACAAGATTTCTAAAATTATATGGTCTTAAATTAGTCGTAGTTGACAATTAAATGATGAGATAACAATTGATCACTCTCCTGCTACTTTAGATGTAATTCAAAAAACTTTATTGACATATTTTTTTACAAGGTATTCTTCAGTGTTTATAAACTATAACCATGGACGTTATTTCTTTAACTTTCGCTCAATCATCTAATTCTTCTATGTCTATCGTCGAGAAGGATGGTGGAGGCAACTTTCAGTTGTGAAGAACAAATTAAACTTTGAATTTATTATTAGAAAGAATAATAAGAAGATTCGATTTCATATTTCCATATCTAGAGTCTAACCACAGATGCTATTTCTTTAACTTTTACTCAAGGTTCATCTCATTCTTCCAAATCTACCGTCAGAAGGAAGGTGGATACAACTCTCATTTACGATGAAAACAAATTAAATATTAGAAAATCTAATAAGGAGATCTGACCTCGTTTCTTCCATGTTTAGATTATAACTGTCTCTGCTATTTCTTTAACTTTCGTTCTATATTCACCTAATTTTTCTACATCTGTCGTCACATCAATTTGATGGTGGAAAAATGGTCATCAAGTTCGAGTTTGCGTATTTTTTACGAAGTCGAACGTCGGAAAAATTATCTGGCCACAATCTGCTAAAATTGACGTGTAATCTATTAATTCTATAGATGTGTAATTGTTATAATTACAAATTTGTATGTATTTTAAGATTGAAATATAAACATCAACAGCAGATAATAAAATATGTGTTCGATCTAAGTCAATAAAATAAATACTAACATAAGCAAATGAACAATAAACACTAAAAAATATAGGCCAATTCTCATCCACCAAAAACTTTTCAATTTTTTTGAGCTGTTTAATTTGCCCCGCCTATTAATTTTGATGTTTTTGCCTTCCTTCAAAAAATGTGCCTAAAAATATATGTTGTTCGACAAGTTTAATTAAAAAGTTATGCTTTAGAAAAGAGATTTAAAAGTACAATAGTATAGTTATTATATTTTAATTAGGAGACCACATACTATTCTTTCCATCCCAGTTAATTGAGCTACATTTTTTTAAATTAAATGAGTTATTCTCTCTTTTAAAAAATGTTCAACTTTAATATCTTTATGTTTCAAATTTATTTTTGTCTCAGCAAACATAATATTTTAAATCTCTATGTTCATCTATTTGTTCCACATCTACCGCTAAAAGGGGTGTGGAGGCAACTCTTAATTACGAAGAAATAAACTAGAATTTTGAATTCATTATTAGAAAGAAAAATAAAAGGATTTGATTTCATCTCTTCCATATGGCCTTAACCACCACCGCTATTTCTTTAACTTTTAATCAAGGTTCATCTAATTCAGCGCCACAAGGAAGGTGGAGACAACTTTCATTTGTGAAGAGAACAAATTAAAATTTCTAATTAATTATTTGAAAGAGTAATATGAAGATTCGACCTTGTTTCTTTCATGTTTAGATTATAACTTCCTCGGCCATTTCTTTAGCTTTGGCTCAATATTTACCTATTCTTCCATATCTATTGTCACACCTTATGAAAATTGGTCATAAAGTTTGAGTTCACGTGTTTCTCATGAAGCTGAAGTTTGGAAAACAAATTGAAATTTCTATTTAACTGTTATAAAGAATAATAAGAAGACTCAATCTCATTTTTTCACGTTTAGATTCTAACAACTTCGGCTATTTCTTTAACTTTCGCTCAAGATTCACATAATTTTTCTACATCTATGGTCACATCTATATGCTGATGACAATTAGTCATCAAGTTTGAGTTTGCGTATTTCTTACGAAGCCGAACGTCAGAAAAAATGTCTGGCCGCAATCTGCTAAAATTGACATGTAATATTAATTAACATAAATGTGGGGTTTTTCAAATTTTATGTATTTTAAGATATAAATATAAACATCAACTTTGTGTTCGATCTAATTAAATTAGTATAACAAAATATTACTCCGTATAAGCAAATAAACAATAAACATTAGAGAATATAGCCATTTTCATCCACCAAAGGCTATTCCAGTTTTTTGAGTTTGTCCGGTCTATGAATTTTGAAATTTTTGCCACCCTTCAAAAAACGCACCTACAAAATTATGTTATTCCTCCAGTTTAATTGAAAAGTCATGCTTTAAAAAATAGACTTTAAAAGTAGATATATTTATTAAATATAAGAGACCACATGCTATACTTTCCATCCCAATTAATTGAGCCACGTTTTTATTGAATATTCTAAGTTCAATGATTTATTTTCCCTTTAAAAAAAACATTCAGCTTTAATATTTTGAATTAATATTTTGAATTATTAATAATAAGATTCGATTTCATTTATTCTATGTTTAAATTTTAACAACTTCAACTATTTCTTTAACTATCGCTCAAGATTCACCTAGTTTTTCTACATCAATCGTCACAATCAATCTATTGGTGACAATTAGTTATAACATTCGAGTTTGCGTATTTATCACGAAGCCGAACGTCAGAAAAAATGTCTTGCCGCAATTTATTGAAAATTTACACATCATATATTTCAAAATTGAAATAAAAACTCAAACAAAAGATAATAAAATATATGTCCTATCTAAATCACTACAAGGATGGTGGAGACAATTCTTCCATATTTATATTTTTTTGCTCAAGGTTCATCTCATTCTTCCATATCTACCGTCAGAAGGATGGTGGAGACAACTCTATTTACGATGAAAACAAATTAAAATTTTAATTAAATATTAAAAAAAAAGAAGATTCGACCTCGTTTCTTCCATGTTTAGATTCTAACTACTTTGCTAACTTTTTAATTTTAGCTCAAGATTCACCTAATTTTTCCACATCTATCGTCACATCAACCTGCATGCGAAAATTGGTCATAAAGTTCGAAGCATATTTCTCACGAAACCAAACGTCGATAAAAATGTCTTGCAATATATTTTAAAATTGAAATATAAACATCAACACAAGATAATAAAACACGTGTTCTATCTAAATCTTTACAATTTTTTTTAATAGAATCAAATGAATAATACTCATTACAGATACCAACCTATTTTCATCTACCAAAGATTATTCAGTTTTTTAGTTGTTTTTTTTGCCCGTCTATGAATTTAGAAGTTTTTGCCACCCATAATAGTATGCTTTAAAAAATGATTATAAAAGAAAATTATATATTTTTCATTTTTTATTTTGGAAAAAGTCATTCTTTTGAATATCTTTATTTATCAAAAAAAATTATCCTAGATTTTTTTTCCCAATTGAATTTATAAAAACATTATATTTTAATTTCCTTGTCTTAAACTAACGAGTGATCAGTACTTGATTTCTATGTCAATTTTTAGTGAATACTAGTATTAACCCATCTAAGGTTCATTTAGGGAAATAAAATCGTCGATTAATAGCCAAACTCTCATTTACAAAGAGAACGAACTAATATTTCGAATTAATTTACATTAAGACAATAAGATTTGACCCCATTTCTTGCATGTTTATATTCTAACTACCTTTGATATTTTTTAAATTTTCTAACAAGATTCACCTAAGTCTTCCACATCTATCGTCACATCAACCTGCATGCGAAAATTGGTCATAGAGTTTGAGTATGCATATTTCGCACGAAGTCTAATGTCAGAAAAAAATATCTTGCCACGGTTTGCAGAAATTGACAAATCATATATTTTAAAATAGAAATATAACCATCAACAAAAGATAATAAAATATATGTTTTATTCAAAATCAGTAAAAAGGAAATAGAAGTAAATGAATTATTCAAAGAGAATATCAGCCAATTTTTATTCACCAAAGATTGCTCAATTTTTTTAAGTTGTATTATTTGCCCAATCTATGAATTTAGATGTTTTTGCCATCCATCTGTTGTTCGTCATGTTTAACTAATTAAAACGATAGTATGTTTTAAAAGTGATTATAAAAGAAAGATATACATATTATTTTTTCTTTGGGAAAAAATAATTCTTTGAATATCTTTATTTACTAATGTTATTTTTACTCCTAGTTTATGTATCTCAACTGAACTTATTTAAACATTATAACTTAATTCTCATTTCTAAAACAAATGTGTCAATTAAATTAGAATCGAAGGAGTATAATAAGTAGAATGGTGGTTAGGAATAGAGTTATATAATGCTAGAAAGTAGTACCACTACTCTCAAGTCTCATGTGTTGTGAACAGTAATTGACTTGTTTTTTTATTGAAACAGGCAAATATTATATGTCAAAATTTAGTAAATACTAGTAGTATTAAACAATATCCGGGGTCCATTACTCCATTTAGGGAAATAAAACGTCGATTAATAGCCAAACTCTCAACTACTAAAAAATAAATTATAATTTTAGCTAATCATCATAAAGATGAGAAGTTTCGACCCCATTCTTCCAAGTTTAGATTCTAACTAAATTTGCTATTTTTTTAATCATCGCTCAAGATTAACCTAATTCTTCCACATCTATCGCCACATCATTCTGCATGCGAAAAATGGTCATAAAGTTCGAGTTTGCGTATTTCTCACGAAGCCGAACGTCATAAAAAATGTCTTACCAAATATTTTATAATTGAAATATAAACATCAACATAAGATAATAAAATATGTATTCTATCTAAAACAGTACAAAATATTTTAAAAAAACAGAAGCAAGTAAAAATACACATTATATTAGAGAATATCAACTAATTTTCATGAGTGTACCGTTTTTTTTGAGTTGTTTTATTTGCCCAGTCTATGAATTTAGAAGTTTTTGTCTTTTCTAATAAGATACTAGCTAGTATTTTTTAAAAATGATTACAAAAAAAGATACATTTATTAGTTTTTCTTTTGGAAAAAATATTCATTTTAAATTTTTTACTTATTCATTTTTTTTGTCTCCTAGTTTTTTTTCTCGACCGAATTTATTAAACCATTATATCTCATGAAATATTACTGTGAACAGAACTTGACTTGTTTTTTAAATTGAAATAAACAACATTATATGTCAATTTATAATGAATATATACTAGTATTAAACAATATACATGGTCCAATTACGGCAATAAAACGTCAATTAATAGCCAAACCATCATTTACTAAGAAAACAAATTAAAACAAATTAATTAGTACTTAGAAAGATAAGAAGATTCGATCTCACTTCTTCACTGTTTAGATTCTAACGACCTTTGCTATTTTTTTAACTTTCGCTCAAGATCCACCTAATTCTTCTACTCTATCATCACATCATTCTGCATGTGAAAATTGGTCATAAAATTTGAGTTCGCGTATTCCTCACGTACTTGAACGTCATAAAAAATGTATGGCCACAGAAAGTTCACAATCTGTAACTAATATTCTGTTAATTCTATAAATGTAAAGTTTTTCGTATATTTTAAAATTAAAATATAAGCATCAACAAAAGATGATACTATAGTGTGTCCTATTTGCAATCTAGTAAAAAAAATAGAAGCAGATAAACAATATATATACATTAGAGAATATCGATCAATCCTCGTCCCTAAAAAACTATTCAAATTTTATCTGCCCACCTGAAAAGTTTATGTTGTTTATCATGATGTTTAATTTGAAAGCTATTCTCTCCATCATCGGCTAATTAAGTTACATTTCTAATTTACATGTGTTCGAGCTAAATGAGTTATTTTATCTTTTAGCAAAAATCATTATTTTAATTTTTATTATTAATTTTGTTTTGTCTTTTACTTTGTTTTCACAATTTAATTTAATAAATACAGTACGTATATTTTTTTTAAATCTTACGATGGTAAACAGATGATTCAAATAAATTATGTACAGAATGAAAATGGTATACTGAGTAATAAATAGAATGATGGTTTGTGATACATTGCAATAAAGCTAGAAATTAATTAACTCAGGAAATATTATTGTGTACAGTAATGATTCGTTTTTTAATGTAATAAACACCATTATATGTCAATTTGTGAATATTAGATAATATACCTACGGTCCATTTAGGGAAATAAAACATTGATTAAAAGCTAAACTCCTGTTGCGAATCTAAAAAATTAAAATTTTGAATTAAATATTAGAAATAATAATAAGCCTCATTTCTTTCATGCTTGGATTCTAACTACCTCGACCATTTCTTCAACTTTAGCTCAATATTCACCTAATTTTTCCGCATTTATCGTCACATCAATCTGCTGGTGAAAATTGGTTATAAAATTCGAGTTTGCGTATTTCTCACGAAACCAAACGTCAGAAAAAGTTTATTACCACGAGTCGCTGAAACTGATATGCAATCTACTAATTCTATACATGTGGAATTTTTCGTACTTACATATTTTCATATATTTTATAACTGAAATATAATCATCAAAGGAAGATAAAATATATTCCAAAGACTACAAAAATAGTACTACAAAAATATCATTAAATCAGCAAATGACTTAATTTTAATGATACAAACAACATTACATGCCAATTTTAATGATACAAACAACATTATATGCCAAACTCTCATTTACTAAGAAAATGAATTAAATTTTCAAAAATTAATACAATTAGGAAATATTGCTCTGAACTGTAAATAATTAGTATTTTTAATGTACTAATAAACAACATTTTATGTCAATTTCAGGTGAATATTAAATAATATATAGGGTTCAATTAGGGAAATAAAACGTTGATTAATAGCCAAACTCCTGTTGTGAATCTAACAAAACTCTCTCTCTCACACACACACGTTGTATTAAATTTTCTTACACGGCTCTGCTTCACGAAACGACAATCCGATTTATGAAGCACCACTCCAATAATTGTCATTATAAATAACACTCCTCTTCTCCCATCAATTTCTTCATCCCTCTCTCATTTTCTACACAGGGTCAATAGTTTTCTGCGCCAAGGACAAAAGGGGATTGGACCTCTTTTTCTCCTTCACAGGAATTCTCTCAGCTACAAAGAAAACAGTAACTATCTACTGCTGCTTCTTCGTTTCTTCTTGCTTCATTCCTTGCACGCTTCTAATTATGTCTTCCTTCATTTTGAGTTGAAAAGTTGGAGTCTTTGATCGATTTGTTGTTTATAATAGTAATTTATTTTGAAAACGTGCGGAATTAGGGGTGGGTTGCGTGATGAGTTTTTCTTCTTCAGTGCCCCACTAGTAATATTTTCAATTACAAAATTGGGGGTTTTCAGTTTCATAAATATTAGGCTTCTTCTTTCTTCCCTGACTTTGTGAACAGCTTATGGATCCGATTTTTTGGAGAAATTGATTTCGCAATTTGTATGTAAATCGTTTTAATTCAAATTTCAGATGATTCTGGGCTGTGGCATGAGTTTTTACCAAATACTATAGCTATTTGATGCTTCAATTTGTTTCACAGCTTTCATGTTTTTTAATATTTCTTCTGCAATTGCTACCTTTTTTCTGTAATCTGTTAGATCTGCGGTTTTGCTTTTAGATTTTAGTAGAATTTTAAAACTTTGAACTGAAAGCTCACCTTTCTCTTTTCCAACTTTTTGGTTAAAGTTCATGTGATCTCTGTGATATGCTAAATTTTGTAGTTAGGTTTATTACTATTATAAATTTCTGCATAAATGTATAATCGAATAAACCAGAAATGGAATCTCTGCATGTGTTTTAATTTTGTCTCTGTATAAATTTTAGCAATCTTAGCTGGAAATTTCTTGATGTTCATAATTTGCTTGTTTGCAGGTAGGAACACCTTTTTTGGTGATTCCTTTTTAACTCTTTCAAAGCTTGAAGCTGAATAGAGTTCAAAATCTGAAACGATGATGATGTTTGAAGACATGGGGTTTGGTGACATTGATTTCTTTCAATCTCTCCCTGTAAAGGGAGCAGATATGTGTGCCGTGCAGCCTGCGGAGTCTGAGGCCGAGGCGGTGGCAGAGGATGATGACTACTCCGATGAGGAGATCGATTTGGATGAGCTCGAGAAGAGAATGTGGAGGGACAAGATGCGGCTGAAGCGGCTCAAGGAGATGAGCAAGGGGAAAGAGGGTGTTGATTGTGTGAAGCAACGGCTTTCGCATTCGCATTCGCAGGAGCAGGCGAGGAGGAAGAAGATGTCGAGGGCGCAGGATGGGATCTTGAAGTACATGTTGAAAATGATGGAAGTGTGCAACGCTCAGGGGTTCGTGTATGGGATCATCCCGGAGAATGGCAAGCCTGTGAGTGGGGCGTCCGACAATCTGAGGGAGTGGTGGAAGGAGAAGGTGAGATTTGATCGCAACGGGCCAGCTGCGATAGCTAAGTACCTGTCGGATAACAAGATCCCGGGCGAGAAGGAGGGTTGTAGCGCTATTGGTCCGACTCCTCACACGTTGCAGGAGCTTCAGGACACTACCCTTGGGTCTCTGCTGTCTTCTCTGATGCAGCACTGCAACCCTCCCCAGAGGCGATTCCCATTGGAGAAGGGGGTTTCGCCTCCGTGGTGGCCGACTGGGAATGAGGAGTGGTGGCATCAGCTAGGCCTGCAGAGGGACCAGGGTGGCCCTCCGCCTTACAAGAAGCCTCACGACTTGAAGAAGGCGTTCAAGGTTGGCGTCCTGACTGCGGTCATCAAGCACATGTCTCCCGACATTGCTAAGATCCGGAAGCTCGTGAGGCAGTCTAAGGGTTTGCAGGACAAAATGACTGCCAAGGAGAGCACGACCTGGCTGGCCATTGTTAACCAAGAGGAAGCCATTGCTCGAGTACTCTACCCCAACCACTGCCTGCCCCTGTCCTCCTCCGAGAGCAGCGGACCATTCCCCATCAATGAGTACGACGTGGAAGGGGCCGAGGCGTCTAGCTATGACGTGCACGAGCAGAAGCCTAGCCCGCTTGCTCTGTTTCATCCCCCCATCAAGGATGAAACCATCATCGACTTGGACTTCTCCAAGAAGCGAAAATTGATCAATGAGGCGAATGGCACGACGATGATAATGGATCAACCACCGGCACTCTACAACGACACTCGCTATGGGTTTCGTGATCGAACGTGGAGAGACAACCACAACCACCAGCCTGAGTTTGGGGTTTCGAGCTTCAATAACAACACCAACAACAATCAGATGAACGGGATGAAGCTGCCAACCGCGTTTCCTCCAAATCCAGGATCTTTCGATCTGTCTGGAGCTGGGGTTCCGGAAGACGGGCAGAGGATGATCAACGAGCTTATGTCGTTTTACGAGAGCAATCTGAATGCAGGTAATAATAACAAGGAGGTGGAGACTGTGAACGTAGCCGATGATGCTGGGCTGTTCCGGTCAGCTGATGGTTTCCCGGCGATGTTTAGCTCGCCGTTCGACATGTCTGGGTCGGCGGACTTCGGCGAGGGCTTTCAGAGGGACAACATGGCGAAGCAGGATGTGTCTATGTGGTACTAGCGAACTAACGATGCGGCCTCAATCAGAACATGGCTTGAGTTGTGGAGTAATAAAGCAAATGAGGATTTATGTTTGAATCCTGATTAGGTTTATGTAGATATTATATGAATATGTAGTTTATCATAGTAGTTTAATTTTGTTGTGTAGGTTTGTTTTTATTTGCTCTGTTTCTATTATGTTTGGTTGTTGATGTACAAAGCTTAAAATATCATGTGTTTTAACGTTTCAGGAAATATTTTGTTGGCTCGAGATCTATGATAAGTTGATATCTGATAGTATCTCTCTCTCCTCCCAAACACACACACACACAGTTCATCCACATCCACATCCATAAAACTTGTCTCAATGCAACAAATATTTTCGATGCAAATAAGGGGAAAATTATGTTTAAATATCATACTTTTGTGTTTTTTTGCAATTACGATCAGATCCAATTATAAGTTATTAGTTCTCTATCAAAATATAATTAATCAAAATTAAAATAAGATTAGGTTGGATACATTGAATCCTAACCAAAAGAGTCGGATCCACAAAGTTTCCTGTTATAGCAACTATTAATTGGCATAAATTCATTTGCTGTTTTTGGGCATACTAAGGCACATGTGGGTGTGCATGCATCCACACACTTTGATCTATGCATGTATCCTCGCTCTCAGCATTATGTCACATATATTAAGTCAAAACTTTCTCTACAATGTTTTTGTTAACATCAAAACATAAGGGGTGTAAATTTAAGCAGTCATAAAAACTAGTACTATGATACGGTTGTTGCCGAGCAAGCAACAGACAACTTAGACTAGGAACGCACACTAGCCCGAAGAAGACGAAGAGAACGATGAAGCAGTGGAATATATAGAAGAGAACAACGTGGAGGGAGCAGAGAAGGCTGGAGAGAGTACTCAAGAGAGTGAGAGACGAAGGAGATAAGGGCGAGTGCGCGCCCGAAGAGAGCCACACGGCCACCTAATCGTCTCCACGATTATGTGGCGTGTTAATTAGTTATGTTCGGTCCTTGTTATTAATTGACTTTTATTATTTTTATTACTAACTATTGATTGAGTCGAGCATAATTATAAGCTCCGTTTTAGGTTTTCTTTGTTAGTCATTTCCGAAGATGAGTAGGAGGTCGAACCAAGATATATGGTTCTTAGTCTTTATAAATAGGGATTGGTATTACTCATCCAATTAATGAATGATAAGTTACTACATATTTATCGCCAAAAGTGATCACAAACCCTAAACCTACTTCAGTCTTCAGCAAAGTTCGACGGGAACCCTTTTCACGTATCGAGCCAAAGCAGACGATCGCCGAGCCTCCGCAGGTCGCCGATCACCCCCTGTCTGCCGAGCTAATCGTCGCCGGATGACCGTTGAGGAAAAAACGCCCTTAATAATCTAGTAGTGGTATTTTTAGCATATTACACATATTTCTTGTGGACGAACAAATATAGAAATGATATGTTTTTTTATGATTAGAGTTAAATTTTATTTGAGATTATTTAGTTGTAACTATATGGACTATATAATAAAATTCACTTTTTTGTCATATACGTTAAAAAAATTACTTATTAATCGGATATTAAATTACATTTTTATGAAAAAAATGTGTATTACTACAATTTTTGTAAAAACTTTTCCAAAGAGTTAACAATAATACTAATATTCTACTTTTGGCAGGTATATACGAGTTAATCACATTTTGGTTCACTTTTCCAAATTTGTATTTTTATTACTATATCTTTTATTTTTATTACTAGTACATTTTTTGTAACAACTATTTATATTTTGATATGTCTCTTGAAATTAATTTTTTTTTTTATTTTAGGATAGTTTTTTTTAATCTCTAATAAGGCAAGATTTACTCTCAATTATTTTTATCTTTCTACTATTTATTTTTTACTTTATTAAAAATAGTGTAACTTAAAAATTTTATATTTTGGGGGAATGAATTTAATATTAGTATTAATTTTTTTATATTTCCAAGCCGACCAAGCCCAATGCATTGAGTTTATTACTCAACCTAGGGATTTTTTTTTGTTCTAGAATAGAACTTAGATTCCGTGTTTGTACTGAACTTTTTTTTTTTCGGGTTTGGGAGAGACGCATGACCCTCATGCGTCTCCTTTTAATGAATCGCATGACGGAGATGCGTCTTTTATAGAGACGCATGAGGGACATGCGTCGTTAAATTTTTATTTTTTTTTTCTTTATTTTTTTTAAAAGACTCATAAGCGTCATGTGTCACAGGCAAAGACGCATAAGCGTCACGCCTCTTTCATTTTTTATTTTTATTTTATTTTACTATTAAAAAAAATAAAAAAAATAAAAAAATAAAAAAAATGAAAGACGCGTGACGCTTATGCGTCTTTCAAAAAAATAAAGAAAAAAAATAAAAATTTAACGACTCATGTCCCTTATGCGTCTCTATAAAAGACGCATCTCCGTCATGCGTTTCATTAAAAGGAGACGCATGAGGGTCATGCGTCTCTCCCAAAGGCGCAATAAAAAAAAAAGTCCGGTACACTAGAAGGAATGTTACATGTGGTCTAGAACAAAAAAGGAAAAAACCCCTCGACCTAGGGTTTGAGTGAGCAGCCGATTTTAGATGATCATCTCTGCTTATTCACGGCAATAATCACCCATAACTCTCGATCTTCTGTAAATCTTCGCCGGCTAGATTTGGAAAAAGCGCGTTCCTCTGTTTAGATCTTCATCGGTTTAGGGGTTTGCAAGCAAAAAATCATCATCATTGGTAGTTAAGTAGCATCAGAACCCTGCTATGATTTAGGAAATTGATAAATTTGGGGAGAAATACATTTCGTCGAGTTGAGTTTTGAGCGATAAGGAGCTCCGAACAATGGCGACCAATGCAATTCGTGATGCGCTTATGAAAAATTCCAACTTTGGGAGCCAAGCTTTCAGCTCCAAAGGCCTATTCTCCGGAAGCTTCGTGGGTGCCTCCTCCTCCGCCACTTATTTCGCCATTGCAACTCCTTTTGCTTATCGAGCTTTGTTTGGGTATGTTGTGTTTAATAATGTGTATATTTTTGTTTGACAAATGCAGTAGGTTGAAGCATTGAGCTGTTGATATTTTGATAGATGATAATTGTTTTTGCTTTTATTTGATCCAACCCAGTAATTATATTGGGGAAAAGTTATCATTTTTTATCCCAGCTTAGGTGGAATTGAAGTGTTAATGTAGGGATACTGATGCAATAGGAGCTTGATTGGTTGTAGTAGTACTAAATTAGTGATTGATATAGTAAAACATCGGCTTCTGCTTCCACCGGTTTGCATGTACCAGTCTATCATAAAGCTGTTGGTTATTTCTGCAGTTTGAGAAAATTTGCTTGGTTCTTTAAAGAGTTAGGATTGCAAAGTTTGTGTGATCATTCATGTATTTTGTTAATCCCAAGTAAAAGCCCACTATGAGATTTGAAGAAAGCATGGCTGTTTGAGATTATCATAAGTAATGTAAATTTTCATTGTTATGTTTATATTAATCCCGGAACAATTATTGCTATATCTTTGCTAGTCATTTCCTCAACTTCTTTCTAGAATGTATTGTTTTCAAGGGGGACTTTTATGCGATGGTACCCATGCTATGCAAGGTCTGGATAGTATCTGCATGGCTTATGAAAGGTCTTGTGTCCAGTAAATTTTTTGTATCACAATTACTTAATATTGCTTGTGGATTGATCGGATGGTGTATTAGTATTAATGTATCCACGTTTTATCTCAGGGATGGCCCTATGCACATTACCTATTGTGATGCTGGTGCAGTCCTAGATGAAGATTTCAGTTCTGTTATGCAGAGCGGGCAAGTTGGCTATGTTGATGCATCTGTTGCTGTGAAGAGCAGTAAAAGTATTTCCACTTGGAATACTTTCGGGAATGAAGTAAGAGATAGTTTCAAGCAGTATGATATCCAGTTGAAACCACTCTTCTCAGCATTTCATTGGAAAAATTTTGGCCTGACATCATTGAGGTCTTTTATGTTATTCTATTTGCCTCTTTTGGAACCCCGTCCACCTAGAGAGGATGACGAGGAAGACTTTCTAGTTGAGAATCCTGAAGAGCATCATGTAGATTTGGTTGAGCCATTTAAGAAATCAGTGATACAGATAGCCCGTGAGGTAATATTCTTTACTTGATATCAGTGTAAAAATGGGTATAGTTTATTTTTCCAGTCTAGCAGTATGCCGTAACTAAATATTGATGAGAATTGAGAACCATACATAGAGTCTTGGTTCTTCACCAAAACTAAATTTTTGGCTTCAAGCGCCAGAATTGAGTGTTTTTTGGCTAAATTAACCTTTTTGTCTTGCTGTCCATGTTCAGACGAGTGTGGTTACCACAAGGCGTATCCTTGAAAGACTTGCTGTTCATTTCGCTTCACAACGCATAGCATGGAAACTTCTGAAGGGTAATAATATATAGTACAATCTTTATATGTTAGTAGTATATTTTTTTTATACCAGTTCTTCACACGTTCTCTAAATGCCTTACATTACATATTAACCACCGCAGATGTTCCCAAATCCGCAATTCGGAAGGCAGCAAGGAAAATGCCAACTTGTACATTCTGTTTCTGTGTTAGCAGAACCACCCTCAGAGGTCCCATGTCTAAACCTTGGACTCTTGCATAAGCTTTCGTTGGTGAAACCTAGTACTTATCATTTTTTCTAGATCGTGCTAATACCTATCTTTCTATTAATAGGACATCTCCTCGGAGTTGTAGCTTCATGGGCTGTTCAAGTTGGCATCAATATCTATGGATTTCTTTATACTATAACTAAATCCAAGAATGACAGTGATGCAACAATTGATACAACAGAGGAAATTAAGACACTCGGAAAGAAGGTTTATGGTACCAGTGTCCGATGTGTTTCCTCACTAGTTTTTGCATCTATCGGAGCTGGCATTGGAGCTACGTTGATTCGTCCCTCAACGGGGCAGTGGGTTGGTATGACACCATAATGATTCATGATGATAACCATACTGATTAACTGTAATTAGTGGAGTAGTACTAAGTATTTTATGATTAATTTTTTTGCAGGGTGTTTGCTTGGGGATTTAGGAGGACCAATTATCGTTACATTCTGTTTCGAGAAACTTGGCTGGGCACTTTAAAGGCTCGTACCAACAGAGAGAACAATCGCTTCTACAGACAGACACTTATATTTTTTACTGGCACTTTTTCATTTTTTGCTCTGCGCTGGTTGATGATTGTAACTTATAAATGGAGTAATTTATTTCAAAAGAAATAAAATTGAATTATTTACTCACACGTTTTGTTTTGGTATAAGAATCCGTCTGCAAATTAATGTTGTAATTGCATCCATGAATTAGATGGTTGTAATTTTGGTTTAACAGACATTGAATGGTAATGTATAATTGGATACTGAAGTAGATTCTTAATAGTTTTATTTGCAATCTTACATTTCTGGATAGTCATTTAATTATTTAAAATAATAATAGCTCTGTTCCTTCATAGTTGATTCATTGGGGGACCCCCTGCCTATTCCCCCGCAGCGACAAGCGACCCATGCATCTGGAGCATCATCCCCGGCATCTGGGGGATCGCCCCGGGCATCTGGGGCATCATCCCATACCACTGCGGGTACATGTTGTAGTATCCGAGCATCATTCCCGGTGGCATTTGAGACTGAGGCATCATCCCCGGCATTTGAGGTATCATAGTGGACATCGGCGTACTCCCCCCGATGGGAAAATGGGGCGCCGGTGACTCGCTCGAGGCGGGGGAATCGCTGTTGTGGTGCTCCATTGTTGATTCGAAAGAAAGGTATTTTTAGAGAGATAGAAACTTGTTAATACAAGTGGTGCAAATGAAATGAAGTTCAACGGGATGTATATATAGGAACCGAAAAAAAATATTTAATGAAAAAGCGGAATTCCGCGGGCGTCAACGCAATGGCGGACGTCTGCACGGAACGCCGCGGAACTGCGAATTCCTTCGTGGAATTCCGTATCTATGCCTGGGACGCGCAATGGCGGACGCCCGCTACGGAATTCCCGCACGCCGGGGGAAATTCCGCGTGGACGTCCGCCATTGCTGATGCAACAACTGTTTTCACGCGGATGCCAACTTATCAAACACAAACACACACACACACATATAAAAATTCAAAAAATCTCCACGCTGCGTGTGTATATATTATAAATAGATATCTTGCCCGTAGGGACGTAGCGCAGTTGGCAACGGAGGGGCAGATCTTGCTGCAATATTATAAATAGATATCTTTACTGCCTCATTCCCAATTTCCAATTTCCCATTCCCGATTTATGAAGAATGGCTGCCGCCGCAGACTCTCCGCCTCCGCCTTCGCCTTCAACCGACGCACCACCACAAGCTGAATCCGACCAGATTAAGAAGCCTCCGCCTCCGAATCTGGCTCCTCCACCCACAACCTACGTCGTCCGGGTACCGAGAGAGCAGATCTTCTACTATCCTCCGCCGGGGAACACCGCAAAATACGAGAAGCTCAGCCGAGGTAGAGAACGCCGGAGCTTCTGCTGCAGATGCTGCTGCTTCACCTCATGCCTCCTCTTCCTCTTGATCATCGCCGCTGCCGTCTCCGCCGTAGCGATGTACCTGGTCTTCGGATTCCAATCGCCGGGTTACACAGTGACCAAAGTCGCTATACACGGAATGAATCTAACTTCCGCGACGCCGATCTCACCGGGATTCGACGTCACCGTCAGAGCCGAGAACCCTAATCGCAAGGTCGACATCTACTATTTGAAGGAAAGCTCCGTAAATGTTTACTACGACGGAGTGATGCTCGGCTACGGCGTTTTGCCCGATTTCTACCAGCCGAGGAAGAGTGTGACGGTGGTTCGGGCGACGGTGGCGGGTTCCGATATCGTTCTTGGCGGTGCCGCTAAAGCGAAGTTAAGGAATGCGCAGAACCGCGGGAAAGTGCCGTTACTGTTGACGGTAGAAGCGCCCGTTAAGTTTGAAGTGGGAGCCGTTAAGACGCCGTTTTGGACAAGTTGAGTAATACTCCCTTCGTCCAGCAATAGGAGTCCTGTTTTTCAGTTTTGGGATGTCCGGGAATAAGAGTCCCGGTTCTACTTACCATATTTGGATAATTAAATTAGCCTCCCTCTTCCCACTAATTTACTCAAATGCCATTAAAAAAATAACCCCCCCCCCCAATATTCTCTCACTCTCTTCATTACCCTCCCTTGACTCTCTCACTTCTATGCTCTCACTCTCTGACTCTTGCTTTCACTTATCTTCATCCGTCGAAACCCTAAACTCCGCCGCCTCCTATTCCTCCTCCCCCCACGTCGACCGTCGATGGAAAATGCACCCTCTCCACCCCGATCCCCCATCTATGGGTAAGATTCGGCTGGAAATCGCATTGAACTTCCACGTTGGCCTCGGCTGAATCCGGCGCCGGAGTGGACGTTCGACCCGTCGGAGGGGTCGATCCCGACTCCTATTGCAACCCACCTGTCACCTATTCCTACATACTCCTGGGAGGCGGGTGATTCGATGTCTACCGTTGTTCCTGAAACTCCGACGGTCGACGTCCCTCCCTGGACCGATTCCCAGCCCCCTATGTACCTTGAAACTCCAGATCTGGAAGCTATACCATCGACCATGCTCGAATCTGAGCTTATTGTCCCTAATACGCCGGCGACCATGCTCGAATCTGAGCTTATTGTCCCTGATACGCCGGGTTACGAGAGATCGGAGTCCAATTTGGACCCTGAAGCTCCGCGAGTGAAGAGGCGGAGGCGACCTGTTGAGGAAGAGGATTGGTTCAAGGAGATCCTCCTGATTCTCTTACCCGGCATGAAAGATCTCCTCTAAACTTGTGAGTTGTGTAAGAATCACCCCCTGTGTAGGGTTTGAAGATTCTGGATTTTAGGGTTTAAATTTGGCTATTTTGTTTTGTTGATTTAGCCACCCCCTTATGGGTTAGGAGGTTTAATCTGTGCCTATTTGATGACATTTGTGGTTGGAATATGATGAAATATGTTGTGTTTGGCTGATTACAATACTACATTATCTGATGGAATATGTATGTGGAATATGATGAAATATGCACTATTTGGCCGATTACACTACTGCATTATCTGATGGAATATGTTTGTGGTGATTATCTGTTGATGTAATTGATGGATTATGATGAAATTGGAATTCGGTTGCTGCATTATCTGTTGGGATATGGTTGTGGTGTCTGTTGTGTGTGAAATAGCCACCCCTTAATTCTGGTTTGGAGGCTTTTCACTATGCATATGATGACATTTTTCTGAGGTGATTGCATAATGCTTCATTATTGCTCAAGTACTTATGGAATATGTTTGTAGTTGCTACATTATCTGCTGGGATATGATTGTAGTTCCTGTTGTGTGTGAAATAGCCACCCCAATTTCTGGTTTGGAGGCTAGAGCCAATGGCCTATGATGAAACTTTTATGAGGGTCTCATATTCATTGTCCTGAATCTGTGCATTACACTGGGCTTGCACTATGTATGTATACCAAAAACACCAAAAAATTCAGACCCTAACCCAAAAAACATAGGGGCTGACCAAACACACCCAAAAAAATCAGCCTACCCTATTCACTAAACACTATGGCCTGACCAAACACACCAAAAAGATTAGACCAATATCCCATACCCAATCTGATGCTGACCTAGAAGCCAAATGCATTTGACAGAGGCTCAATATCATACATTGCCCCAACACTGTTCTCTGGCATTTGTAAGTAGTGCAACACATCTCTCACAACAACCTCCTCCACTTCCAGCACATTGGGGAGTTCCCCATTTCTATGCAGTCTGTCCTTGTTGATATGTGGGACTTTGTATCCATTTCCACCTCTGCACTGTAGGATTTCATTGAGGCAAGCTTGCAAGCTTAGGAAAACTTTGTTGAGAGTTTGTGGTGACAACTCTTCAAATGAGCTACACACATTCCCCACAAGTTCATCCACAGTCTTGCAAGGTTTCTCATGTTGCAGTGATTGAATTGCTCTAAAAAATCCAAGGTCTAAGATGTTTGTGTCAGGGGAATTAGGTGGTTGACAAATCAGTTGGATTCTAAATCCATCTGAATTGGCAACAGCCTGAAAATCTGCATCCATGGCAGTTATGTGTGGGGTTGCATTGTCTTGCTGAATGTAAATGTCTTTACTTGCCCCAACAGGCCACTTGGCCTTAATTGCAGGTATAATCTGACATCAAGAACAATAACATAACTAGATGATGATCTTTTTAGAATTATTAAGATCTGATAGAATGAAAAATGTTGCATACCTGTTGGATAAGGCAGTCCTTCATTACTGACTTTGTGACTGAATTGATTGCTTTGGTTTCCATGGTGCCTCTTGCCCTGTTCTTTGACCTCCTCTGTGCTGGCAGAAATTCAGTGAAGGGAAATATTCCCACCTTACCATCATAAGTGGACTGCCCATTTATACCAAAGTGTGGTCTACTGACAGCACACATAAACATGACTTTGGTGATGTATCTCTTGGATTTGCATGTCCTATATGGCTCATCCTCATCCGGCAAGAGGTAGTACCTGTCTGATACCTTGGTCATATAGAACCATTTTTCATCTATATGAACTACATTATGCATGCTCTGAAACTTAACTCTACCTTGAGTAATCTGTGGCTCAAGTTGACTAAGACTCCATCTAGCTCTTGCTATCTTATTCATATTGGTGAGGGCAGGTTTGATTGCATTTGTATGTGGCCTTAGTTTACCTTGCTTCACCCAATGACCTAATGTGCTCTTACTCACATTCAATTTTACTGCCATTTTCCTCAGGGATGATCTTTCAAGAGTAGATAAGTTTCTAACCTTTTCTTGATCAAGTTCTAATCTGTCAACATGTTGATAACCTTTAACCTTTCCTTCCATCAATGCAGGTTCTCCCCTTTGCATCTGCTCCTTGGCTGCCTTCCACAGCCTGTATACTGTCTTCCTACTGATGCCATGAGCTTCTGCTGCCTCCATTACAACCCCTCTTGATAGTACTCCATCATGGCTATGCTTGAGTAGAAACTGCACCACATTATTCTTGATATTGCTGCTCAAGTGCAGGGTTTGCCTCTGCCCATTATCCATCCCAATGATGAAAATTTTCTGAGGGAATTAAATTTACTTGATGATTGGGAGTGTTTTTGGTAGATTTTCAGATTTTGAGTTGGTGTGAGGTGGATTAAATGAGTGTAGTTGATGCATTTATAGCAGCCATCAATGTAACTGTACTTTTTGAAGAGGGAAATTTGAAAATTTGCCTTCCCTCAATTTCTTTGTAGAGGGAAATTTCCCTCAAACTCTATGTAGTTGGTGCATTTATAGCAACCAGCTGGAGCAGCTTTATTGAGGTGATTTCACCTAATTTTGATCAAGTTGTAATGAAATGGATATTTTTATATATTGAGTGTTCTTTTTAAATTCAGTTGTCCATGTCTTATTCCCAATTTAAATTTTGGCAGCCATTAAGGTACAATTGCATTCCATGGAGTCAGCCGAAACGTGCTGCATTATTACATGCAATCAAACAAAAATTGAAGAATTCTTCCTACTGTTATAAAGGCACGTAAATTACCCTTTTGGCAGTCATCAATTTAATTGGCTGCCATTCAACTTTGGTAAACATCAATTTAATTGGCTTTCTTGAATTCCATAGGTTATGCTCAATTTTAATTTAAACTAAAATTGGTGGGTCCCAAATTCCACTACCACACACCATTTATTATACACTCTAACAACTTTCTTAAAACCCGTGCCCGGGAGAATTGAGACTCCTATTGCTGGACGGAGGGAGTAAAGCACAAATTGTTTCTAAGCATTGTGATTATAGCGTTAGAACATCCGCGAGCAGGACGGCGTCCGTCCGTGTCAGCGGTACGGAGACTTTGTCCGCCGTTGCGCTCGCGCCGCTGTCATGACGCTACTCGATGCATCGAGCACGTCCGTGCCAGCGAGCAGGTGACGTGGCAGGCGCTGATTTTTTTTTAAATCGGTTTTTAATTAAAAAAGCTGATTAAAAAAATATTTTCCCACTTTTCAAAAAAATTATATCCTTTTTCTACCCACTTTTAATTTTTTTTTCATTTTTTCCCCTAAAAATACACATTTTCATCTATAAATATCCTCACTTTCACACCAAAATATTCACACCACACTACACAATTCTCATCTACATTCTCTCTTTCCATTCTCAATCTTTCTTCCACTCTTACAACATAACAATGTCCGGCCACGACGATCAACGCCCGGGCTCCCACGGTTGGAATCCCGATTGGTTCGGTTCACAACCGTTTCCTAGTCCGGAAACAGAATATTCAGCCCCTCCTCAAACCCAAAGTTCGGGAGTTCCGGGTGGCTACCGGCCTTACTCGATCGACGACCAAGATGCCCTCGAAGGGCTATACGGGTGGACACCCGAGCCTAGAGCGAGGCCGAGCTGCCCCTCCCAAACTCCGACTACTCCTACTCGCGGTGTCCGCACACCGTACACTCCGGCGGAGATGGAACAATTGTTCAAGGCGTTCTTGTCAATCTCCGAAGATCCGGAGGTTGGCACGAAACAATCCGGCGATCATTATTGGTGGCGCATCTGTCGCCGGTACAATGAAAACCGGCCGGGGGGAACAATCGAGCGCAACGAGAGTATGGTGCGCAACGCCATATACAGAGCCAAAGAAGAAATCCAAAAGTTCCAGGGGTATTACCTCCAGGAAGAGCGGTCGGAGCGAGGTCGACATCATCAGTTCCGCCTTGTCGACCTACCGATCCATGGACTACAAGCCGTTCAAGTACCTCAACATTTGGCAGGAGACGAGGTCGCATCCGAAGTATAGGGGAGGCGTAACATCCTCCTTTAGCGGCTCCTCCAAACGGTCAAGGTCGGTATCCCTATCCGACGCTGGCTCCGAAGACGTGGCTAGCCAACTTGCCGGAGCTAACTTGGGTAGCCCCGACGCCGGCCCGAGCGGTTCCCAACGCCGACCGCAAGGAAGGAAGAAGGCGGCGGCCAACTGCCGTTGCGCCGCGACTCCATCCGGCGATGCTCCCGAACCCGCTCCAGTTCCCGTTCCCTAGGCGCCACCTCCACCCCCCACAAACTCGTTGTGGGCGATTTTGGCCCAACTCAATATGGCCGATAGGTCAACTATGACCCCCGCGCAACTTCGATCGCATGAGACCATGATATTGGGTCTCCAAAAACAATTGGGGGTAGTGCCGCCGGATGAATAGTCTTCCAGGTGAGTATTTTTAGGCTTTAATTATATAATTTTTAATTTTTAGGAGTTTAATTATGTAATTTGTAGGAGTTTAATTATGTAATTTTTATTTTTAGGATTTAATTATGTAATTTTTATTTTATTTGGAATTTGTAATATTATTTTGGTTTTTTTAATGAATTTTAATATTATGGAAATGTTTTTATTTAAATTGAATAATAGAATGGTGGGACCCTTGTGCTCGTCCTTGCGAAAGAGCACGATTGTGGGTGTTGTGCTCTTGCCTAAGACCAGACATAAAAAGTGGAGCCGGGCCCACAACCGTGCTCGTTGACAAGAGCACGGTTGTGGATGCTCTTACACTTTTTGGATAGATACGATCAATTAAAATTCATTTTTCTTACTACTTTAGGGCAGAAGTCTAAATTTTAAATTTCTGTTCATTTATCAATAAAAAATTTTAAATACTACGAAATTGATGAAATTTCATCCATAAATTAGCAATTACTAGCACTTATCTCCTTCTCGTCTCCTCCGCGCGCGAAAGCCTTGAAATAAATTTCCTATGCCGTTTATTTTTGGAATAATAGTTATTTAATTTGGTCAAATTCTTATTTGGCCATGATCTTTGAAATCAGAAATTACTTAAATCACTAAATTTCAATTTTTTCAAGTGTCTCATTCATGCACAAATCGATGACTTTTGATGATATTAAAAACGACCATATTTCAAATAAAAAAATAAATAAGAAAATAAAGAAATATTTATGTTAATGAAACAAGTTGTTTTGAACATCATTTAAATTTGACATTTGTACATGACGAGACAATTGAGAAAAATTAAAACTTCGTGTTTTAATATTCAAATTTCAAAGTTCATGAGACAAGCCAAAATTTGATCACACTTTATAATTTAAATGATTATTATTCATTTATTTTTATTTATATAATAATAATAATACAACATGCATCCTAACTCAGACCACAACCTGTGACTGTGATCGTTGCAACAAAAACTGTTCATAGCTCATCTTGGCATCTTGGGTGGCCTTCTGCAGTTCAGTAAACATCCTCAGCGAACATTCTGCAAAGCTGTTTAGTTTCACAAGAAAACCTTCCAAGCTCGTCCTAACACGGTCCAGACGAGGCACAGCATAGTCTAGATCTCTCAGTGTATCCATTGCAGCCTTGTTTCTGTTGGCTTTGGCCTGCTTCTTCTCTTGACGTGGGAGAAACTGAGCAACTTCCGCAGCCAGTTCCTTGATAGAATCAGCAACGCCTTTAGAAGGCAGGGTGTCGATCATTTCCAACCAGGCACCACATAGCATGTATATAGGCGGACCGCAGTGTCTCATGGATGGTGGTCTCATCCTTCTGTTCCTCTTGGAAGGTTTCTTCTGTGGCACTGAGACGCACTTGAAGAGCCATTTATCGATGGCTTCCACGTAGATTTTCTGGGCGCTGATCCATTTCGTGAAGCTGGATGATAGAGAGCTGAGTCTATACCCGAGCTGGATGATGATTTGTCTTTGTGAATCTGATTGCATTTTTAATTTTGTGCTTCCGGGGGCATGAGATTTCGATATGATGAGTTCTTGTAGCTTGTGGCAATCCATCATTGTTTCCCACATCTTCCGTAACCTGTCATCAATGACATGAAAAAAGTATATGAGCTGACAGGCTAACAGGAACCATCGAAAGGAAACAACAGCGAGATTAGGCTATGATAATTGTTTATTAACAAATTTGGCATCTACAGAAATGGAAGATATCGGGTTAACATTGATTGTAAGCTTTGGATCGAACTTACTCCTCAATTAACTCCTCGAGCTGTGGCTGAAGTTCGGTATCTCTAATAACTTCTATTTTCTGTGAGATTGCATTGATTCTGTGAATAGCCACTGTAATTCTTGAATGTAGATCTTTGGCTGCTGCACGAGTTTTTTCAGTATTCTCTCCGCGTGATTCTCTCTGTCGAAGAAGCTTGCACTTCTGTTCAAAACTACTTTGAAGTGCCTCACTAGCCTGCAGGCAGAGATGGTATCCAAACACAAGAGTTACAATTGTGAAGCGACTCAGGCGATAAATCAAAGTGATGCCTGAAATATCAGCATCAGTTCTAATAAAGTTAATTCAAGATACTTCATCTTTATCTCCTTTCATGTATGATGAGAATGAAACCAAAGCTGGCATTCTGCTGTTTTTATATTGCCATGTAAGTAAAATATCAGAAACAAGATTCCTAATATCCAAGTAAGGAGGAGGGAAATTGAGCTGACCTTCACTTCGTCATAGAGTTTCTTCTCCCATGCGTAAAGCCTATCTAAGGTTGAGGCATGGCTTCCAGAGACCATGCAGAAGTTGTCGAATAGAGTGTTATTAGGATCAGCAATATCACCATTGGAGTTTGTAGCTACAAGATTTCGAGATGATAGAGAACGAAATGATGCTGACCGGGGCCATGTTAAGTACTTGACTGAATTTTGAGAAGGTTCTGATGAAGGAAATGCAAAGTCAATTAAATAAGTAAATAATCAGATAGTGCCTAGTAGAGCAACAAACTGAAAGTCGTACTAAGTTGTTAATTTGCAATCCTTATCTCAAAGCAAGAAATCAGTTCCACCAATTACTAAGAAACTAGAGTAGCTTCATGCTAATTCTATTGTGCAACCTTGTTTAATTGTACACACAAGTCTCTTGATTAAATCACATTTATCTAAAAAAACTCATTAGTTAAATAGACCTTACATATTATGCCACAGAGATAGTACTACATTATAACAAGTGTGATTAATCATATGCATGCTTGAAATTAAGTTCTGTTCTTGTTCAACCTTCTAGACAAAATGATATCGACCCAAAATAAATTGAAAGAAAATACAGTGTCACATGCTATAAAAGTGTATGTTCTAAAATGAATCTACACACTTATCTTTCTCCCACAATGCATTTTTCTCCTAGAACCACTTTTCATATAACATCTATAGATTCAATGTATGATTTGTTTAGAAGCAAAATTAAGTTATGTCTAATACACCAACTCAATCTAAGGTATTTCTTTCCCATCCAAGGATCATGTGTCTTTCCTTCACATTACAATCAGCTATGTCATATTGCAAATCTCAGGCATGATTCACCTACCTTGTTGAACCTCACTTGGATCTTTCCCACAAGAGAAACAAGACTTTAGGAGTGATGTAGCTGCTAACCTACCTGTCAAACAAAGAAAGATTTATTTCCAAGTGAGACAGAGAGTATACGGAAGGAGAAGGCTAAAGAAAATATATGTGATCAGTGATCCACTATGTTAGAGTCAATTTATCACTTAGTAAAAAAATTTCCTTGTAAAATACACCTACTCCTATGATGCATTTCCCCTAATAACACATTATCTTGATGATGCAGTAAATGAGTGCAGAAAGAAGCAACATATAAATCTTCCATAGGTCATTAAACTTTATTCTGAAGTCTCATTTGAAGGGTTGCCTCAGAGAAAATTACTGATTAAAAGCATGTCTAGATAAGAAACCAATAGGCGTGAGAGAGTTACGTTCTCTCCCAGTCAAAACTGGACGGAAATGGAGTTTATTTGCTTCTAGCATCCGCGGAACTTCTTTTCCAGATTCAGATGCTTTAACAAAGAGCTGTTCAATGTCACTGATGCTAGAATACAAGTCCTTAGGCACAACCTTGTCTTCAAGTGCACCTCTGACATCAGCTCTAGTTTCCTTATCATTTCTACGAAGCGATAGACCAGGAGAATTATTTTTTCTCCCATTTGCAGAATTGGTTTCCAATACTACAGCTTCAGGATGCCTGTCGGCTGAACTACCATTTACAACATCAGCTTTCCTTCCGTTCATATGATGCGTGGTTTCTGATTCTGTACTAATGGCAGACTCACCATTGCTGACACCCTCTGCCCCGGTGTTGACATTTTTAAAACTTCTAACAAGTGAAGCTATAGGAGGTTCATCAAATTCTTCTTCTGATCCATGTGTTTCTTCTGAGGACACACTCACACGTACATCCTCCAAATCAGGAATCCCTTCCTCTTTCCTAAGATGCCTAATCTCATCAGAGTCCTCGGAACCCTGATCAAACATCCTCTTTCCTTCAGCAGAATAGTCATTGTCCACATGGTGGAACAGGCCAAAATAATCCCAAGGAGACTCAGGTCCTTCCGTTGAACGGGGAGTGGTGACAGGAGGAGTAGTTGAATCAACTGATACCACAACAGGAACAGGAGGCTTTTCTTCAATTTTGCTGGAAACTGTCCCTGTAAATTTCATAGGATGAGCCTGGTACTGGCTCGAGACTCGAGGTGAAGGGGATGGCAACAGATTCTCTGTTGCATCTACATCTTGTGATTGAGACGGAGACAAGGAAGATAACCGATTGAAAGACTTGTCAGTCAAAGCAAGGAGCTGAGGAGTAGCAGTTATTGATGGATAGACTAAAGATTCAACTTGAAGATGATCAGGTTCCACAAATCTCCTCAAAGCAGCTCCTATGATTTTCAATTCCCCAATATAAGCAGTGTGAGCTGCTGCAAGAGAACACCTGCCATTAAGTGCTTGCTTGATGAACTTCTTCCTAGCGCGGCAGAGCTGCAGGCTCTTGTCTTCCTCCAACCGGGAATTCGAAGCCCCCATCACTTGCACCTATTCAATATACGGCCTTCTTCTAGCTTCAAATGTCCTATGCCACAAGATTAGCATGAAACATCAGATCAGCCAAATCTAATCTTACCTAATCTAGAGATTTTCTTTCTAATAATCACTTGAATAATGATGGTTTCAAATTTTCAGTGCATGAATAATGTGTTCTTAGTTACACCCTCAGCCATCTTCAATAACTGAAAATTGTACTACCTCATAATGAAAAATAAGAAAGTTGGAATGAAATGAAAATTATTCAACACAAAGTGAGGATAATTCTCCTGCAATATGCTAGAAAGGAAATTAGGAAGTCCTTGAAATTGAATTGACAATACCAAACACCAAATCAGATAAAATGCACATTCATACAACAGAATCTCAGAATAACTAGTGCAATTAAAGCATGACAATGCAGGAGCTGAAGCAGCAGAAAATTACAAGCGAAAAAGCATACACGGAAAAGGGGGAAAAGAAAAGTGAAGTAAGCAAAGCCACAGCAAAAAGAAGGCAAGGGATGAAAAGGAATATTTGGCCACCTTTTCCCCTTTATACATGGGAATTATAGATTTATGCGCAACGGAATTCAAAGTGGCGATGATAGTGGTGGTGAAGGAGTTCACTGCAGATTAAGATAGAGGGAATCTTCGCCACACATACACACAAAAAGGAGGAGAGAGAGAGAGAGAGAGGTAACTTTTGATGCGATTGTGTGTGTGAGTGCGTGTAAGCCTGTCACCGTCACGTAGGAAAAAGGCAAACCGGTAAGATCAGCAAAGGTTGCATGCAAATGAAAATCCCCATTCTCCAAAAAGTGAGAGAGAGAAGGTAATCTGACATTGCAGGCAGAAGAGATGAAAATTATACTACTGTTATTCACTTTTTAGGGTGTCAAAAAATGCATACTGGCAAAATAAGTCAAAAACTGAATATTTGATTTATTAAATTAAAATTTAAAAAATTTAATTCGATTTTTTTGATTCAGCTTAAACTTAGCAAATTTGGTTTTTCGATTCGTTTGACAAAAAAAATCGAATATTCATCATAGGCCTCTCTCTCATCTTCCCAATAATATGAGCGTTACACCTACGCAACAGGCCGGTGGACCTATCTCTCTCTCCTCTTTACTGCAAGCTTAAATAGGGTAATATCACTCACATGCCAAATTTCTCTATATTGGAAAATAAAAAAGATTACAATCTACTGGAGTACAATACAAAATTTATAATTGATCATTTATAATCTCTAATTAAAGCTAAAGATGGAATTGAAGAAACAAGCTGCAACACTTAACTGCAGCACAAATATTATCAACATGGGCTTGACGATGAAGATGAAATGCAGCTTAATTGTTACGTCGTTTCTTCTTCAACAATACCACAAATTCGAGTTAACACATATGGTAAATATATCGCTAAGTTAATGAATCATATTGTCACAAGTAATCACACAAATTCGAGTCAACACCCAGGGTAAATATATAACTAAGTCAACGAATCATATTATCACATGTTATTACACAATTTACATTTCACCTATTAAAATCTCACAATTGATTTGGTTCGTCAATTTATGTGAAGTGGGATCCCTATAAGTTGGTGTCACGTCTTATCACATAGTAAATGCAATGTACTGCATGATTTCGTTAAGATTTTTTTTCATTTTGCAGTTGTCGGTCGTAGCTAAATGTAAAATAAATCAAACTATTTATTAAATTTAATTTAAGGCTAGAAGATTGATTACGGTGGATAAAATAGAACTAGTTAAATAAAGTATTGCATTAATATTTTCTCAATTAAATATCACTGCATGAGTGGTCATGAGTAGAGGATGATACTACATACTGTACTATACACCATGACAAAAATTTATACTAGTAGTTTCAAGTTGCAGTGTCAAGTCTTATGTCCTTGGCCCAACTGCCTTATCCATCGGCCAGCTGTTTCACTCATCGATATGCCTATAAATTAGTATAGTGATTAATCATTGGGTTCGCCGATGGATATCATTAGTAATTAAAAATAGAAAAGAAAAGAAACAATTCCAAATTAAATCTGAATCTTTGTGCATTAACGTTAAAAGATTAACCTAATTTCTTAATTATTTTAATCTTCGAACCCGGTCGAGCAAGATTAGTCGGATTCTACCAAAGGCACGCTCGACACTTTTGGTCAAACCAAAAATAAATAAATAATTTAAAACTAGCTCATAATAGAAAAAGAAAATGAAGACATGACCACCACCGTGATATTCGTCACTCTAGATATTTTCAAAGAGACGCAGTTGGTATATTTTCGTTTTATTTGTTTTGTAATATTGCTAAAATATAAATTTGGCCACCACGAAAAATCCCTCCATGTGCGGAGTAACTACTTTTACGTGTTTGTTTTTGTCCAATTACAATTTTTACAACGATTTATAGTAGTAATAGATAACCTACTTCCAAAGAGAGAAAAACAACCCCTGAGGCCCTGACAATAAGTAATTTCAATCACAAGAGAATTGTAATTCTCATATCTGAGGATTGACCATCAATATATATAACAATACATGCATTGGTGAATGCAGCAATCCCGAGGCTCCGAACAATGAAGATCGAGAAAGCAAGAACTTCCATCTTAGCTCGTTGATCTGATTGAACAAGACAAATATGTTTTACAGTTCTTACGTATTTTGTATCATCACTTGGAATCATCAAACCTCAAAACTTAGAAACAAGGAATACATCCCTAATGCTAATATCCTTACAAAGAGATTATTTTCCGATGCAAATGCTCTCCATTTGAACCAGCTTCGCCATCATGATCGTGGAAAATGAGGGTCAGAACTCCGACTAAACATAGAACTGATCCTACAAGAAGCTTGTCGTAGCGTTCCACCCAGTGAAACTTGAGCTGACTTGCACCGTAAAATGAGAGAGCCACTAGCGACGTCATTACAGTTATCGTGCTGCAATGCCATATCATAACATGTCAAGGGTCATATTTCTAACTAAGATAAAATAGCATGAATTCCAAGATTTACAAAGGTACTAGTGTAAGGTTCATTGATTGCACATATCATTCTTGTATCTACAACATATAATCCAAAAACAGGCACACTCCGGTACATCAAGATGCAAAGTTCATTCGTCCTAATTAAATCCTTTTTGGGGATTAATATACCCTAATAAGAGATTGATGAACCTTATTTGGAATTTATCTGGGTGGATGTGCACAAGTTTTTGCCATTCAAGAAAAAGGAATGGAGCCTTCTCTTTTTTCCATTCTCATTACAAGCCAGAAAGTTCTCAATGTGCAACCTTAAATACTTGGATTGCGGGCTTTTGGCTAAAGTAAACAAGCTGGTATGATTTTTATCAGTGTGAAGTTCCTATGACCAAGAAGGGTTGAAGCTTTAAAACTACAAGGTTGTGTTGTAAACTAGATATTGGTCAGATAAATTGAATAACTAAATGATTTAATCTCTTTTAACTTTTAAGGAAATAATTGCACATAAAAGGAAAGGACAATAATCACGCGATGGGAAGATCCATTAGCATTAACCAAAATGCCAAATATTTGAACATAATATTACAACCACAACTGAATATGTCAAGTAAATAGTTTATTTTTGAATCCATCAGTTGAATTAACCATACTTGCTGCTAGATGTAAAACTTGTGGTTATAATAAAGTTTGACAGCAAAAGATGATAAAAGTAAGAAATACACACAAGATATTCATTACCTGAATAACAGGACTATGATAGCAAGCACCATCATCGAGGATGAGTTTCCAACAGCAAGAAATACTGGAAGAGTGGTTGCACAAGGAGACAATGCAGGGACGAGAACAAGACCGGCAACAGCCATTTTTTCCATAGGTTGATTGTGAGAATGGCTATGACCACCCTTTCCAGTAAGAAATAACACAATGTAACCACCACCAAGAAAAATCAGCAACAAAGATGCAAGTTTATGCACAGTTTCCTCTCCAGCTATAGTGTTTGTTATGGTGATTGCTGTTATGCCAAGCAGCGAAGTGGATAGAACATGCAATACTGCTCCAAAAGCAGCTGCAAACAGACAAACAATTAGCGCTCAGCACCATTGCAGTGACAAGAAAGTGGCACATTGGTAGTAAAACGATTGCTAGAAAATGAACTTATACGTTATGACTTTGCAAGGACCTAAAGCACAAGGATAAAACAGAAGCCAGAAAAATACTAACAAATGGCAAATCTTAAGAATTCAAGTCAGTATGTAACCCCAAGTTTACAACACAACCATCTCATTTCTCAAAAAATGAGGTATTACAAAATTTCTCAAAAATTTGTGCACTTCCATCCTAATGAAAATCAATAAGGGTTCATCAATCCTTGACTAGGGTGGATGCACCATACATCCAGATGTACCAAAGGTGTCCCTTAAATATAAGCTTATGTATATTGCTCAGGTGCTGATATTTTTCAGGAAAATTATTAAATACGAAAATTCAGTGGGAGTATAGATTAGGCCCAAGAGGCTGGCACAAGTCCTATATAAGGGTTAGAGACACGCACCTGTGTTTCAGGTGCAAGGACTCAAATTCTTGCACCGGTTTTCAAGAAGCACAGACGATTCTTTTCTTCCAAAACACAATAAAAACAGATCAGACGCTACATTTTACAAACAATAACCACAAACAACACACTGCTCGGATTTGCCTAGCATACAGCACCAAAATGCTTCACACACTTCCACCATGTCATTTCTTAGCCATGTAAAGTTCGAAATCCCCAATTAGCTCAATTTTAAGGTAAATAGGGGTTCAGATGCAGCAATTATGAGATCAATTAAACAAATTAAACAAAACGATCTTACGCAAGGAAAATCAATCTAGATCCCGCAAAACCCTACTAAATCAGGAGCATCACTTACTGACGAGAAGAGTGCGAGAGAGAGTCCATTTCTGAGCGCGGCCGACAATGGAAAACGGGAGCCAATGTGTAGGGATGAAGGAGTGCAGCAGCGAGACGGTGGCTATGCCGCCGATCGTCGACAAGTCCTCCGCCGTAATTCCACCCTCCATTTCCTATCGTCTTCAACCTTTACCCTGGATCGCCACTCTATAAAATACAAGTACGGTTGACAGAGCAGAGATCAGATTCAGGTACAAAGAAAATTGCGTTCCGGTGATATATGGAGTTAAATTTAAGCATAAATAATTAAATACATTACGTGTTTAATTTGCATAAATATAGTACTATCAATGAATATGACTCTAATTTTCTACCTACACCCAAAAAAAAGGATAAAGTTGTAAAACAGAGTGGACTATCTAAGATGGATATATTGTATTAATCTAATTTTAATGAATATAAAAAATGATATAATTAGTCTATTTTTTTGGACGAAAAGGAATAATAGAGTGAATTATAAAAATGATATTAAAAAATGGAGTTCCATCTTTTTGCTACATAATTATAAGAAAAATCACATTTAGGTACTGGACGACGGATAATCACATTTTAGTTATCATTTTATAGTACCATTTTGCCAAGGAGATCATTAAGAGCTTATCGGTCTTTATCAGGTCAGTTATGACATTTAATTTATAATTTTAATTAATTATTATAACTCACTTTTACTTACTAACTTTTTATTTAAAAATAAATTTTATTTAAACAATTGTTATAACAAACTTTTTCGTTATTTATTTTAAACGCATTAACTAATTTCCACACTCAATTGAGGCTTAAATCAAAACCAATTAATTTCGTAATTAGTGTTACGATCTAATTAAATCGTAATTTAACGTGAGAAATAGTAAATGGAGTAATAAATAACTTTTGTTGCTTTGCTGAAGTCAAATCGACGTGCACAAGAAAATATAATCGCTTCACACATTAGAGCATCCACAACGGTGGCGGAAGAGTCGGCGTCCGTCCGCGCCGCTGGCACGGTGGTGTCTCGCCGCTGCTGCGCTCGCGCCGCGCCAGCGAGCAGGACACGTGGCGTTGGGCGATTGGGCAACGGCATAGCCGTTGCCTTTAAATGTTTTTTTATTTAAAATCGGTTTTTAATTAAAAAACCGATAAAAATAAAAAAAATCACTTCCCAAAAAATATGTCCGTTTATTACCGTTTTTTACACATTTTTAAATTTTTTTCCCCCTAAAAAATACACACTTTCATCTATAAATACCCCCACTTTCACACCCAAAAATTCACATCAAACTACACAATTCCCATCTTCATTCTCCAATATCCATTCTCATCTTCATTCTCTCATATCCATTTTCATCTTCATTCTCTCATACCCTACAACATAACAATGTCCGGCCAAGGCGATGACCACCCTCCCCCTCTCATGGTTGGAACCCCGAATGGTTTGGTGGACAACCGTTTCCTAGTCCGGAAACGGAATATTCGGCCCCTCCTCAAACCCAAGATTCGGCCGTTCCGGTTGGCTACCGGCCATACCCTATCGACGACCAAGGTGCCTCCCAAGGGCGATACGGGTGGACACCGGAGCCTAGGCCGACCGCCCCCTCCCAAACTCCGCCGGCTCCTACTCGTAGCGGTGTCCGGACACCGTACACTCCGGCGGAGATGGATAAATTGTTCAAGACGTACTTCGAAATCTCCGAAGATGCGGCGGTTGGCACGAACCAATCCGACGATCACTTTTAATTTTTAATTATGTAATTTTTAATTTTTAGGAGTTTAATTATATAATTTTTAATTTTTAGTATTTTAATTATGTAATTTTTAATTTGTAGGATTTTAATTATGTTTTTTTATTTTATTTGTAATTTGTAATATTTATTGTGGTTTTTTAATGAATTTTAGTATTATGGAAATGTTTTTGTTTAATTGAATTTTAAATTAATTGTGCTCGTCCTTGCGGAAGAGTACAGCTGTTGGTGTTGTGCTCTTGCCAGAGAGCAGACATAAAAAGTGGGACCGGACCCACAACCGTGCCGCTGGCAAGAGCACGGTTGTGGATGCTCTTACAGATTCGTTTGATAAGAAATATGAGATATAAAAAAATATGTGAATTAAGATAAGTAATATGGACTTTGTGTCAACATATGGCCAAATTTTACATTGTTATTTGGTAGGTGAGATATTAATAAAACTTGTGTATTAGATAACACATGAAATAACATAATTGCCCTTCTTTAAAAATGTGCCGTAGGAGTTTGCCGAAAGAAACAAAGCAAACCTCAATTTGAATCCAAAATCATTTTAAGAGCAATTTGTTTGGAAAATCAAATATGCTCATATAACCACGGTATCATCACTACTTTCGAGAATCAAAGAAGCATTTGGACCATTTGAATGAAGAAAATCAAAGTGAAAAATTGGTATAGATCAAAATCATCACTGCCATATCTTCCATTAACAAGAAATTGAAGAAGAAAAGTACTAATTGTCAGATGTCGAAGAGAAAAATCTATCAACATACAAGAACATCTTTGCCCAGATTTTTTCATCATCAAGAAAAAGAAACAAAGAAACCCTCAATTCAGATTTTAGAACCATATTCGTCCAATCGTAGAATCCATGGGAGAAACCCATCCCACATTCGAACCAACATCGGAGTGAATCGCACCCCACAGTTGACGTGCCTCGAAGAATTTGCCAGCCACTGTAGAAACCCAAGCCATTAATCGACTTCGGCCAGCGATGTTCCAATGGCGTTGATGGACGCCACACCTCGGTATTTCTCTCCCTCTGTCTCTCTCTCGCTTGTTGATGATGGCATCGCCGGTGGGCGACGTCCGTCGGTTCTTGTAGAAATCATGGTATTAAATATGCCCGGTCAATGGATTTTGACCAAATAATAAATGTGACGAGACATTTAATTTTGTGAAATTAAATGACATAGCGTCGATCTACATTTTACGCAGATAAATGTAGTATATTCACTTTCTCAAATCCGATTTCCGGTGAGTGAGAAATAGTGGATTAAAGTTGGGCATGATTAGCTTTTAATTAAAGCTTGGAGTTGGAGCTTAGGGAATAATTAACTAGTGTTAATTATCCCACATTGGAGGATTAACACATCTTTTAATGTGTATAAATTAAGTGACTTTATGTTACTTAATAATTATAGTGGACCAAGATGGATGAAAGAGCCCACACGCGCGCACACACGCGCGCCGCCGCCGCCGCCCGCCCGAGCCCGTGCTCGCGCTCGCGCTCGCGGGCCTCGGGCCCGATCTTGGGCTTGGACTTGGACTTGGACTTGGATCTTGGCAATTGGTCTTGGGGCTTGGCCCAAACTATTCTTTTTGGACCACCGCCGAGTCAGCAATCCAAGTGGCTTGACACGTCGTCAAGCGAGGCACAGTCACGGCTGCCACGTGAGAAATCCACACGCTCCACATGCGAAAGGCACACGCCTGCCACACGCTCGTAACCGACGTCGGTTACGAATCTGCCATGATGAGCCTTCATGGCTCGGTTGACCCTGCATGGTGGCTTGGCCTATAAATAGGCTAGCCATACCACTGCATTAGGACACACAATTCCAAGCATTCTCTGCATCATAAGCTCTCTCCCTCTCTGCATTGTCTTTCTGTCGAAGCTCTGCCCTCTCCCTCATCCAGTTCGCCGGAGCTCTACTGATTGCGGTGCTGCATCAAAAGAGACGTAGTCGTTTTACCTTTGGGGACGAAACGCCAAACCGAAGAGCACTACCGGGGCGTATCTAGTCTTGCGGGAAGAGGCCTCCTCGACTCGGCTAAACATTCACGGTTTATTTGTTTCATTGTAATTCAGTTCAGTTTCGTTTCTTGTATTCCTTCTTTTGGGTTGTATTACGTCCGGCTTTTATCTCTTGTAATCAGTAGAACCAACAATCGCAAGACGAGATAACTTGCTTTTGAAGGGATTTTTTTACCTCTAAACTGAACTTAAAATTTCGAAACTTAATACACCTTTGCTGGAGATGTCGACGGAATCCAACACTACCACTGCCGCCGCCACCGCCGCCATTCCTTCAACCATGGCGACCATTGGACCTGTCAACACGTCGTCGATTCCGACGATGATGCCCACTCCCGGGCGCTATCCTTCTTCCTCAACAACCCCTTGGGAGTTCGTTAACCCCCTTGGGCTCACTGGTGGATCCACTTCGAGTGGGTCGGTTGGTTCCACTTTTAGTGGTTCCTTCGGGTCCTTTAATGGATCGAGTGCTGGGGCCTTCGGGTCTCACACGGGTGTTGGGGCCTTCGGGTCTCACACGAATGCTAGGGCCTTCGGGTCTCATGCGGGTGCTAGTCCCTTCGGGGCTGGTACGACCATGGCGGGCTCTATGCCCAACATGAATGGTGGGGGCTCTATGCCCAACCATGTTGTTGGCTCCTTCGGGGGCAACGGAATTGGTTCATTCCAAGGACCAAGTGCGGCACCTGTGGCACCAAGAATGATGCCACCTGCCGAGAAGCCACCAAAGTTTGGAGGATCAGACTTCAAGCGGTGGTACCAGAAGATGTTGTTCTACTTGACAACATTGGGCGTCGCCAACTTCCTCACGGAGAACGAGCCGCCCGCGCCAAGCGACCAAGAGACTAGGCTCGAAGTCATGGCGGACTATGAAGCTTGGAGAAAAGGGGATTATCTATGTAAAAACTTTATTTTAAGTGCATTGGATGATAGCCTCTATAATGTATACTCCAATATAACCACATCTAAACAAATGTGGGAAAGCCTAGAGAAGAAATATAGCATAGACAATGCTGCAGGGACTGAACAGGTTGTAGCATCCAAGTTTATGGACTACAAGATGGTCGACTCTCGACCCATCATGGAGCAAGTCCAAGAGCTCCAAATGATCATCCACTCCTTAGTGGCTGAAGGGATGACATTACCCGATAAGTTCCTAAGGTGCACGATCATTGACAAGCTCCCTCCAAGTTGGAAGGACTTCAAGAGTTATCTCAAGCACAAGCGAAAGCAGATGACCCTTGAAGACTTGATCGTGAAGTTGCGCATCGAGGCCGACGTGCGCAAAAGTGATCAAAAGGCTAAGGGCTTCACCCCAAATGAGGCCAAAGCCAATCTGTTGGAGCGGGGCGGACCCTCCAACAAACGCCCTCGCCCAAACCGTCCAAACGACAAAGGGAAGGGAAAGCAGCCTTCAAAGAAGTTTGAAGGCGACTGCTACAAGTGTGGCAAACCAGGCCACTTTGCTAAAGACTGCCGCAGCCAGAAGAAGAAGCCGGCAGCCCACGTCGTTGAGAAGGAGTTCAAAGACTGAGATGAAAACGACCTCATTGCTGTGGTCACCGAAGAGGTTAACCTTGTGGATAACAAGGGTGGCTGGTACATCGACACCGGCGCTACTGCTCATGTCTGCTCAGATAGGAGCAAGTTTGTCTCCTACACTGCTGCTGAAGGGAGGAAGGTCAACATGGGGAATCAAGCATCGTCCGAAGTCCTCGGCGTTGGCAACGTGATTCTCATGATGACGTCTGGCGTCACAATCACTTTGAAGGATGTGCTGCATGTCCCGGACATCCGCAAGAACCTAGTGTCAGGATCAATACTAGTTAATAAAGGGGTTTAAACTTGTATTTGAGTCTGATAGGTTTGTCTTGTATAAGTTTGGAAAATCCCTCGGAAAAGGTTATGTAACCGATGGGCTTTTCAAGCTTAGTGTAGCAACTCGCAGTGTTGCAAAGCCATTGGCTAATAATAATAAAGCATCTACTTCCTCTTATTTGACCGAGTCTTCAAATTTGTGGCATTGTAGATTGGGACATGTAAATTCAAAATCCATTAAAAGATTAGTAAATTTAGATTTACTAAAGCCTAATGAAGTGGATAATCAAGATAAATGTGAAATTTGTCTTGAAGCAAAAATGACTAAGTTGCCGTTTCATTCGGTTGAACGAAACACAAAACCCCTTGAATTAATTCACACGGACGTATGTGATTTAAAGATGGTGCAAACAAGAGGTGGTAAAAAGTACTTTATCACTTTCATAGATGATTGCACAAGGTATTGCTACATTTATCTTTTAAGAAGTAAAGATGAAGCAATAGAAGCGTTCAAAAATTATAAGAACGAGGTTGAGAATCAACTTGGTTGTAAAATCAAAATGATTCGAAGCGATAGAGGAGGCGAATATGTAGCCCCGTTTGAGGAGTTATGCAACACAAGTGGTATAATTCATCAAACAACTGCTCCATATTCACCACAATCTAATGGTGTTGCAGAATGCAAAAATCGAACTCTAAAAGAGATGATGAATGCACTGCTTCTAACTTCAGGATTACCACATAACATGTGGGGGGAAGCTGTTTTGACAGCCAACTATATCTTGAATAAGATCCATCTCAAAGGAAAAGATGTCACTCCTTATGAGTTGTGGAAGGGAAGGAAGCCATCCTACAAATACCTCAAAGTGTGGGGGTGTTTGGCAAAGGTGATGGTTCCTCCGCCCAAAGAAGTTACAATCGGACCTAAGACGGTTGATTGCATCTTCATTGGATATGCACTTAACAGTAGTGCATATCGATTTGTTGTTCACAAGTCTGAAATATCGACTATCACAGTAGGAACAACAATTGAGTCGAGGAATGCTGTATTTCTCGAAAATACATTTCCTTGCAAAGACAATGAAAAAGTCTCAACCAATTCTGAGACAAGAATTGAAGAAGCCACTAGTTCTAAACAAGTGGAAGAAGAAGCCACTAGTTCTAAATCAGCAGATGCGGAACCTGAATCGCGCAAGCGTGCAAGGCCCGATCCAAAAGATACAGTACTAAGACGTGGTAATAGAGTCAGAACACCAAAAACTTTTGGTCCTGACTACATTGCTTTCATGTTGGATGAAGAACCAACATCGATAAAAGTAGCCTTTGCTGGCCCAGACGGGCTGCATTGGAGAGAAGCTGTTCAAAGTAAAATTGATTCAATTTTGCTAAACCACACATGGGTGTTGGTTGATTTGCCCGAAGGTGCTAAACCTTTAGGATGCAAATGGATTCTTAAAAGAAAGTTTAAGGCCGATGGAACAGTTGATAAGTATAAAGCCCGACTAGTAGTAAAGGGTTTTAAACAAAAGGAAGGACATGACTTCTTCGATACCTATTCACCTGTAACAAGGATTACATCTATCCGGGTGCTTCTCGCTATTGCTGCATTGCACAATCTTGAGATTCATCAAATGGATGTAAAGACCGCGTTTCTGAATGGTGAACTAGAAGATGAAATCTATATGGAACAACCCGAAGGGGTTTGTAGTACCTGGACAAGAGAAAAAGGTATGCAAGCTTGTAAAGTCCCTATATGGATTGAAACAAGCGCCATTGCAATGGCACTTGAAGTTTGATAATGTGATGTTATCAAATGGGTTTAAAATCAACGATTGCGACAAATGTGTCTACATCAAGAGCACTAATAACGGTCATGTTATAGTGTGTCTCTACGTTGATGATATGTTAATCTTGGGTAGCAACACTCAAGTAATTAACGATACAAAGGCCATGTTAAAGAGAAACTTTGACATGAAAGACATGGGTCTAGCCGATGTAATTCTTGGAATGAAGATTCTAAGAACGAATGATGGAATCATCTTAACACAATCACATTATGTTGAGAAGATATTGAATAAATTCAAAGCCTATGATGGCGCGCCAGTTAAGACTCCAATTGAACTCGACGTTCACTTGAGCAAAAACAAAGGCGAGCCCGTTGCACAAGAAGAGTATGCACGGGTCATCGGGTGCATTATGTACTTGACTAATTGCACTCGACCTGACATTGCTTGTGCCGTGAACAAGTTGAGTCGTTACACGAGCAATCCAAGCAAAGAGCATTGGAGAGCTCTTGTAAGGGTTTTGAGATATTTAAAACATTCTCAAAATTATGGGCTACGCTTCTCGAGATACCCCCCGGTACTTGAAGGGTACTGTGATGCCAATTGGATATCCGATAATAGAGACTCACTTTCAACAAGTGGATATGTCTTTACTATTGGGGGTGGTGCTGTATCGTGGAAATCCACAAAACAGACCTGTATAGCCCGATCAACAATGGAATCGGAGTTCATTGCCTTGGATAAGGCTGGTGAGGAAGCCGAGTGGCTTAAGAACTTCCTTGAAGACATTCCATGTTGGTCTAAGCCAGTGTCACCAGTGCTGATCCACTGCGATAGCCAAGCAGCTATTGGAAGAGCAAACAATGGCTTCTATAACGGTAAGTCTCGACATATACGTCGACGACATAACACCGTGAGACATTTGATCACAACAGGGGTGATTACAATTGACTATGTGAAGTCAATAGATAATCTAGCGGATCCGCTAACCAAAGGGTTAAACCGTGATCAAATGAATAAGTTGCTAGAGGGAATGGGTTTGAAATCCACAAACTAAAGAATTATCATAGTGGTAACCCAACCATGATGACTGGAGATCCCAAGAACTTGGTTCAAAGGGACAACTAAGCTATGAGAGTTCATGAGAAACACTCAACTATATCTATTCCCGAGAGAGCAATAGAGTGTTGAAGAGCTTGCCTAGTGGTAAAGGCTAAGTCTATGACTTTTAATGGTTCTTAAGGATCTCAAAGAGATGGAATTCTCAAAGAGACCAAGTATGGCAAGGTACTTGACTAAGAATCACCTATGTAAGTGCGAAGTGTGGTCGCTTCATAAAAAAACGCACTTATGAATCCAAAGTGGTGTCCAAGACCGCAATGGACACAAAACGTGAGAACGGATGAGGTTGAGGTGTTTAAGCGTTAACACCATTGTCTCGGTGCACGCCGTGAGGGATTAGTTCAAAGCATCGCGCTACTAAGCCGCCTGTGTATCCGATGGTGTCGACTATGGAGGGTTCAAAGTCAACAACTACCTATCCTTATGCTTATATACCTCTCGAGGGTTGAGCTTGTGTCTGCATGTATATGCATTCGGCTATTTCCACTCATGTGGGGGATTGTAAAAATCATGGATTAAATATGCCCGGTCAATGGATTTTGACCAAATAATAAATGTGACGAGCCATTTAATTTTGTGAAATTAAATGACATAGCGTCGATCTACATTTTACGTAGATAAATGTAGTATATTCACTTTCTCAAATCCGATTTCCGGTGAGTGAGAAATAGTGGATTAAAGTTGGGCATAATTAGCTTTTAATTAAAGCTTGGAGTTGGAGCTTAGGGAATAATTAACTAGTGTTAATTATCCCACATTGGAGGATTAACACATCTTTTAATGTGTATAAATTAAGTGACTTTATGTTACTTAATAATTATAGTGGACCAAGATGGGTGAAAGAGCCCACACGCGCGCACATGCGCGCGCCGCCGCCGCCGCCCGCCCGAGCCCGTGCCCGTGCCCGTGCCCGTGCACGTGCACGTGCTCGTGCTCGCGCTCGCGCTCGCGGGCCGCGGGCCCGGGCCCGGGCCCGATCCCGATCCCGATCCCGATCCCGATCCCGATCCCGATCTCGGGCTTGGGCTTGGGCTTGGACTTGGACTTGGACTTGGACTTGGATCTTGGCAATTGGTCTTTGGGTGGTCTTTGGGCTTGGCCCAAACTATTCTTTTTGGACCACCGCCGAGTCAGCAATCCAAGTGGCTTGACACGTCGTCAAGCGAGGCACAGTCACGGCTGCCACGTGAGAAATCCACACGCTCCACATGCGAAAGGCACACGCCTGCCACACGCTCGTAACCGACGTCGGTTACGAATCTGCCATGATGAGCCTTCATGGCTCGGTTGACCCTGCATGGTGGCTTGGCCTATAAATAGGCTAGCCATACCACTGCATTAGGACACACATACAAGCATTCTGCATCATAAGCTCTCTCCCTCTCTGCATTGTCTTTCTGTCGAAGCTCTACCCTCTCCCCTATCCAGTTCGCCGGAGCTCTACTGATTGCGGTGCTGCATCAAAAGAGACGTAGTCGTTTTATCTTTGGGGACGAAACGCCAAACCGAAGAGCACTACCGGGGCGTATCTCGTCTTGCGGGAAGAGGCCTCCTCGACTCGGCTAAACATTCACGGTTTATTTGTTTCATTGTAATTCAGTTCAGTTTCGTTTCTTGTATTCCTTCTTTTGGGTTGTATTACGCCCGGCTTTTATCTCTTGTAATCAGTAGAACCAACAGTTCTCTCGTGCCCTTCGTCCAAATTCTTCTTCTCTATCTGTCTCTCTCTCATGGCAAGTCCCAAAAATCGGGACTCTAGCACCTTCGTCCTCGCCGGCGTTCCTCACCCAAAATCCGGTTTGGCCTCCCTATTCCCGTCTCTTTTGCTCCTCCGACCGCAACCCCTCACAGCCATTGTCCCACGCAGCTCCATCATCGGCTTGGGTTCGCCATCCATGGTTATTTTCCGGTGGTCTGCCTCTTCGAGGTCATCGTGCAGCGTCTGATCGAAGAATACTCTAGCCGCATTGCGTCGTTTTCCTGCCGCTCTCGGGCAACCGAAATCGTGCCTCCAGATGCGGTCGTCGGCGTTCTTGCTCCACGGTGGTATGAATTTTATTGAGCGAAAGGGTGAGAATCATTGGAATATGGGATGGGTGAAGAGTGCTGGAGAGGGAGGGTAGAATCAGATATATTGAGAGAACGGTGATATAACCCACCAAATTGGTGGGATACATAAATTAGCATAACCATATATATTTGGTCGGGCCGAGACGAGCTTAGGCTTTATGTTGGGCTTTGAGATATGTATTTCTATGATATCAAACAATTAGAAAAGTCAATATATAAATCTCTATCTTGGCATTACAGCCTTATCAAACAGACCCTAATAATTACATCAAAACAATCTCATAATAAAATAAAAAAAGTAACATTATAATATTACTAGGGCATATACACCGCTCAATCTTAAATCTTATTGCATTAATATTTTATTCTAAAACATTTTTTAATAATCCATGTTTTAATAATTCTAATAGGTCCGGAGATTGGAAAGTATAAATCCAAGTATACAACCCAATTAACTACGCAAATGATTAAATTATTGTAAAAACGAAGTATTATTTATACTACTAAATTGGTCATTGGTAAATAAGGTTCGCACCTTTTTATACTTAAAAGTAGGAAAAATCACTTTAGGTATCTGAACAGAGAAAAATAACAAATCAGGCATCTTAATTGACCAAATAAAAGACTAATATGCCCTTAAAAAATTTCAATTTATTTAAAATTAAATATTATTTTAATATTATGAAATGATATTTCATTGATAAAATCAAAATTCCATAATTGAAATTTCTAGTATATAATTACAATTTATTACAAATGAGAAAATACATAATCCTAAAATCGAAAGCTTCGTTGAAAAGCATCCGATGAAGAGTTATGCCAGAAAACTATTGTGGGAGATCGGTTACACGTTGCCAAATCTCGATCAAATATGTTAGATCACAGGTGATTTGGGATGGATCGGAGAATACAAAGCTGGAAAAATAAACAAGGTGAAAAAAATGATAATAGTATTAAATAATTTTGTTTCCAAATAAAAATAAATACTGTAAAAATTATTGCGGCCGTATACGAAGAGCGTGTCCCGTGAGTACTAATTACGGGACATCTGCAACGGGAATTTGCCGTTGGATCATCCCGGCAGGTTATTGGTGCAGTGCAGGTGCTTGTGCTTTAAGATAAAAACCTTTTTTTTTCTTTTTTTAATCTTCCGAACTTACCAAACGATCAAGGGTATCAATGTAATTGTATTACTACTAATTTATAGAGGTGAGTACTAATTAAATTTGGTCACAAAACCCCAACCCAATCTTCAAGTTTGGGGCACGCACTTGCACGCACAGAATCGAATTAGGGTTTCGCCACTCAAACCGATAAATCATCGCCGATGACCGAAGTTCTGAGCGCCACCGACGAAGATAACGACCGCCGCCGCGAAAAGGACACCGACGAAAAGCCCCCCGAAGCCGCCCCCTCCGATGCTCCCCCGGGGGACGCGTCACCGCCGCCCCCTCCGCCTCAACCGCCGCGCCGCGGCATCCGAGACCGAGAGCGCGACTCCCGTGATCGGCGTGATGACCGGGACTATGACCGTCCTCCGCGTCGCGAGTACTATGATCGCAACCGATCGCCGCCTCCGCCCCCACCGCGGGAAAGAGATTATCATAAGCGGGGCAGGATGAGCCCGAGCCCCCCTCCGCCTCCATATCGAGACCGGCGCGGAGGAGGTCCGCATTCTCCGATTCCTAGAAGGTCTCCGCCGTTTCCTCCTTACAAGCGGAGGAGGGACGATGGTTATGATGGTAGGAGAGGGAGTCCGAGAGGAGGATATGGCCATGGGGATCGAAGGTGCATTGTGCATTTGGTTAATTTAGCCACTATTGCTCTTAGACAGCTTACTGTAGTTTATGTCTTCCCATTGGTTTTTCAGTAACTAGTTTAGGATTTCATGGAGACTGTTATTTGGTTCAGATTTCTGGTCTTGATTTTACGCTCCGCTGATTATCCATTGCAACATATAGTGGTAGAATATAAATGTTCACGAGTTTGTGCACCTTGTTTAAGTTACATTTTTAAGCATGAGAACAGGATTTCCGCATTGGCAATTCTGCATCCCATTACGTTTTGTTTATCTGCTAATAGGAGTATAATAGTGTTCCCATTTTACTTAGTTCCTTCGGTATAACAATAGGTGCATTTTGCACATAAGGATTTCATCGTGCTGCTCAACTAGACATAATTTTTTGGTTCAGGTTTGGGTATGATCATCCTGGTGGATATGACCGTGAAAACGGGGGCAGAACTGGTTATCCTGATGAAAGATCTCATGGTCGATATATGGGCCGCGGAGGTGGCGGCTATCAAGGTGGTATGTCTGTATTTTTTCTGTTTTTATGGCATTGGGATGTGTATTCTATGGGCGGTTGCTATCAGTGTTGTTAAAAACGCGACCCGAGCGCGCTCGGGGCGTGGGGCGCTCAGGTCGAGACCGGCTTCGCCCCGACATGGGTGAGTCGAGCGAGATTCATGGGGCGCAGTTGGGGCGCAGTTGGGCGGTGGGGGCGACGGGCGACTGGGGTGAGCCGAAGAGGTTTTCCGTTGTGTTAACAAAATTTTTTGGGTTTTGAAAATGGAGATGTGCTTTAATGGGTAGAGAATCGAGGCATTCATTATTTAATCCACCTTTTCCTCTATTCAAGATTAATTAATTGTTTTCTCAGCCTCATCATCTCTGCGACCCACTTTTTGATATTTCCCTAGATTAATTAATTAGTTTTTATACCACTAGGTTAGTCTAATTAAATTATTAATTCTTATTCACCCACTCAAGTTAGAGTCTGTATCAATTTCAATGCATTAGTTAGTGCAGTTATTTTATTACTCAATAATTCTTTTTTTACCCACTCTACAAGTTAGAAAAGTAAAAATTTTAGTTTTTTTAATTAAAATATTCATTATATTGATTAAATACCTTTAAATATTACTACATAAATGATAAATAATCTAGAAAATGGTACTTTCACACCAAGAAGTCTTTTTCACACAATGTATTTCATTAACCTGTATTAAAAGTATAGATATAGCTTAATTAGGCTAATAGTACGCCCTGATTCGTGGGTCCATATTCAGATGTGATATGGAGTAATGATGTATGTAGATTTATTTGATGTGATAAACATTCAAACAACAAACTTATAAAAGAGACACAAATATAATCATCATTCGGCTATTCTGGCGCCCCGATTCGTGGGTCTCTCGCCCCGTCGCCCCATCGCCCCGCGACCCGGGGTCCCCCCTCATCGCCCCGGGCCGCCCCGCGACCCTAACAACACTGGTTGCTATATCTTCATTATTTATATGATAGATAAAATGTTATTTTCATTTTACCATTACACATCTCTAAGATGTCCATAATGTTAAGCACTTATCCTACCTTGATAATCAAGTAAGTTGTGTTTGATGTTCACTCCCAGCGTGTAATCTTAACTGAATCTCTCATGTTAGATTGTGCCAACCCCCATCCCCCAAAAAACAAAAAGTTGTTATAGTGAAAATGCCTTTTATTTTATTCTAGATTGTTCTATCATTATTCATTAGTGGCGGGAAGAAATGAACAATCTGGAGATAGTGTAATTCAAATGTATGTTGTTCAAACCCTTATCATAAGCCTCTGGTGCATCTCATGAGCTACAATAGAAACTGAAATAGATGAACTGAGAACAACGGTATGAAGAATGACTTTGGAGTGATAAGACCCAGGAACTTGAAAACAATAAGAATTACATATAACAATATTGTAGATTTGTTAGGAATGTTTTATTCAAGACGATATTCATATGTTATCCTTAAGATATAGTACATTGTTTAAGAGTATGAAAAGCAATTTGAAAATGCAATAGTTGCTATATAATTTAAATGAAATACGTAATTGAGGGCCTGTTGCCTCCATAGTTTGGGAGGGGTCGTTGGTAATGAAGTCTCTTTAGCTGCCACTTGGAGAAATGCAATGATGTTTGGTGATGTTAGAGATGGTAATTTGCCCCATCAACCATTGGAGCTAGAGATTTTTTGCTTTACTACTATGTAGTCATCCATAAGGGAGCTTTTATGCTTTGAAATACACTGTATCTCCTGAACTGTCACTTCCAATTTGCAGTTGTGAGTTGATTAGCTTCATGTTCAGAATGTGATAATAATTAATAAGTAGCTCATTGAGTTTAATCTTATGACCTTTTTTTAATTCTTACATACTTTGAACTAGTTATCTTTTGTATCTCTGATCTTTCTACTTTAATCTATACTGGTTGAGTAGCTTACCTTCATGATTCTTTGTATACCAGTATAAATATTTTCGATACTGAGTCACTGACAGAATATGTTGATATGTTGAGAAAAAGAAGCTTTCTTATTCATAGGACGGAGGACCTCAGTTTGTAGAATAAGATGCTTCCTTTTGCAAAGTAGAACAACTTGCACTAGGATTAAATTATGTATTCTAATTTTCATTTTAGGTAGTTCTAGACTTTGATTTCACTGCTGTAAAAATACAATTTTCAGTCGAGATTCATTTTTTGGCTTCCATGGGGCTGGAAAATAATGGACTCCAAATATTTTACTCCCTCCGTCCCTTATTAATTAGAACCGTTTGACTTGACACGGGTTTTAATAAATATAGTGGAAAGTGGGTGAAAAAGTTAGTGGAATGTGGGTCATACTTTTATATATTAATTTTGTAATAAAATGTGAGTGGAATGAGAATGTGGGGTTCATTACCAAAATTAGTAAAAAGTAAGGGTGCCAATTAATTGAGGACGAATGAAAAAGGAAATTAGTGCCAATTAATGGAGGACGGAGGGAGTAATTAATAGTTTTACTACCATTAAACTATCTCGCCATTTGGAGCGCACGGGTTTTCCCATTTTCACTTTTTTGGTGGGTTTGGTATGGCATTGAGTTAATCTTGATTGGGAATTTTTAACTACAATAACTTTGTTGCAAGTAAGCCTTGGATCTATCAGACATCGGAATACTTAGCAATTTAAATAGCAAAAGCAGAAATTACAAAGATTCCTCTGATGTACTCTCTGCAAAGTAGTTGGTGTTTTTCACTCTATATTGACCATGCAACTTGTTTTAATGTTTGTTTTTTGTTCTCATTTTTATGACTTAACAATTTTCCTGTATTGATGCAATACTTCTCTTACCTCACTACTTTATTTTCCTGTTTGATGCAAAATAATTGGCGTTTTTCTCTCTATATTAACTTTTTAGATGAGAAAATATTTAGACTTTTAGAATTTTGATTGAAATTCAGGAATTTGATATTCCAATGGATTTCAAATAAATTTGAAATCTTGTTTGGTTTGGAGTGGATTACTGTCACTAATTTCACACCCTGCAATTCATTTGTTTGGAGAATTTGAGAAATTGTTTAAGTTTCTTCAATTGTTATTTAGTACATATATTAAGAAACATTTATGCAAATTTATATGTAATAGTATATACTATGACTATAGATTCAGAAATGTGTCTATTATATTAGTGTGAAGTATTTGAATTGCATATATAGTATGTGGTGTGTTAGTGTAATGGCCTTTTTTCGACCCAGATGAGTGGATTGAACTATGGATTTGATGTCTACTCTCGAGTCCAATCAAATCCTTCAATCTGAATGCAACCTTAGATTTTTTATTTATGCTTTCAAGGTTTACTGAATGCATACACCCAGGGCTTCCTATGATATCGTTTGGGTGTCGTCATAGCTTTAAATTTCTATATTGTTGTTCCTTGTCCAATGTTTTCATTTGATCTTCTATTTATGCAGATTGGGATTCCGGTCGTGGTGCTTTTGCTGATACTTTTGGTGCTGGTGGAACCCAAAGGTAAAAATCGTGCAATTGTACTGTATTCTGATTATTGCAGTGAATTCTTAGGACATCCGAGGTTTAATAATTTTCTTATTCCAGTACATTCAATTCTTATATATTACAATTCGGTTTTGTTAGTTCCTCTCTCGAGTCACCCTTAACTCTTATCACCTTATTCTATATAAATGTAAGATTAAAGGTAACAGAAATAGTTCTTAGAATATACATATATACACACATACACTAACCTGTGACATCTAAAAGTTGATGTTTGCATATAATGCATTGCTGTTCAGTTTTGAGTATTCTTTTATATGAATAATGTTGTTTCAGTGCTATGAAGCTAAATCCATTGATGTATTTGAATTATTATCCAGGGAAGGAATGATGTCTTACAAGCAGTTCATTCAGGAGCTTGATGATGATATCTTGCCTTCTGAAGCAGAGCACAGGTCTGGGTCTAAATGTTGTAAAGTTTGACAATTTGACATTATTAGATGGGCTTGCTTTTCAAGTAAAATATATCTTTACTTTGCCCCTTGTATTAGTTTCTCATTCTGTTACATATTGTACTAAATGGCTGAGCATGATCAGATATCAAGAGTACCGGACAGAATACATATCAACCCAGAAACGAACTTACTTCAATTCACATAAAGATGAAGAATGGTACTTCTTTTTCTCATCCTTAAAAATTATGCTAAGTGTTCCTTTAACAAGTTTGTTTATTCATTCAGGTTGAAAGACAAATATCATCCAACAAACTTGCTCGCTGTCATAGAACGGTAAGCTTACCAGTGGAAGTTTCCGTTTGGGCCTCTTTTCCACTTCAATGTGAAATGGCTACCAATCATATCCAACTTCCAGTTTGGTGTATATGCAAACTTGTAAACACGATGACCCTTTGCAGGAGGAACGAACTTGCGAAGAAGTTGGCGAAGGATTTTCAGCATGATCTGCAGGGAGGGACTTTGGATATGTAAGACTATTTCCTGCATATTTACTTTGCTTGTGCACTCTGACCATTTTTATAGAGTTAGACTAATCTAGCCAAATTCTTTATGTTAAAAGAGGTCCTGCTTTTAGTCCTTCCTCATCAAACAAGGCGGACCAATCCAGTGAACCCAATTCTGAAGATGAAACAGATGGCAAAAGAAGGCGGCCCAGTCGGGGTGGAGCCAAGGAATCCGAACTTTCTTCTGCACCAAAGGCTCACCCTGTCAGTTCTGAGACTAGACGAATTCAGATTGACATTGAACAAACTCAAGGTCTTGTACGGAAACTTGATAAGGAAAAAGGAATTGAGGAAAACATTTTATCACGATCTGATAATGATAGAATGAGCAGAGATAAATCTCATGGAAGTTCAAGTGGTCCAGTCGTCATCGTAAGGGGTTTAAATACAATAAAAGGTCTGGAGGGGGTTGAGCTTCTGGACACTCTTCTGACTTATCTCTGGCGTATTCATGGAGTTGATTATTATGGGTTGTTTGAAACAAATGAACCCAAAGGTCTCCGGCATATTAGAGTTGAGAGGAAGGACCCCGATGGAATTGGTAATGGGAATGAGTGGGAGAAGAAATTAGATTCTCATTGGGAAGAGAGACTAAAGAATTTAGATCCTTTGGAAGTAATGACTGCGAAGGAAAAGATAGATGCTGCAGCTGTTGATGCTTTGGATCCACATGTCCGCAAAATAAGGGATGAAAAATATGGCTGGAAGTATGGATGTGGAGCTAAAGGTTGTACAAAGCTCTTCCACGCCGCAGAGTTTGTTCACAAACATTTGAAGTTGAAACACCCAGAAGTTGTGATGGAAGTGACATCAAAAGTGCGTGAAGAGTTGTACTTCCAGAACTACATGAAGTAAGTACTTCCATTATAATGTCTATGTTGCTTATTTGCTACAAAATCCTAAAAGGTTCGTCTTGCAGTGATGAAAATGCACCTGGAGCTGCGCCTGTCATGCAACCTTCATTGGTATGTCTTATACCATAGCTACTTGTTGAGATAATGGTCTTGCAGTATTTGGGTCTGCATTATTGACACATATCCATGTCCAGAGGGAAAAGCCACAAAGACGAAGACCTGGTCCAGATAACAGAATGAAAGATGATAGGGGGAACCGCAGAGAACGTGATAATCGTGCAAATGGCAGTGAACACTTTGATAGGTCTGAGAATCCTCTGTCTGGGGATTTCAACAATAGCGATGGTGCTGCCGGGAACAACCCAGACGAGCCAATGTTTGATTCTTATGGCGGGCAAGGAATTCCTGTTACCGCTTTCCCTTCAGACATACCTCCTCCTGTTCTGATGCCTGTTCCTGGTGCTGGGTAAGTTCGGATCATTGTTTTGTCCATATTTTTCTCTCAGTACTCATACTGGGCATGGTTCTTATGTGTCTTCAGAATGTTTTGTATGTGAATTACATATTGTTAATTGGATAAAGTTTGTTGAATGCAGCCCACTCGGTCCTTTTGTTCCTGCCCCACCAGAGGTTGCTATGCGGATGTTACGTGACCAAGGGGGCCCTGCCCCATTTGAAGGAGGCAGAAATGGGAGATCTGGACATCAGTTAGGTGGACCTTCCCCAATAATTGCTATGCCACCTGCACTTCGGCAGGATCCTCGTAACTTGCGAAGGTTGGTGTCTTGTTTATGTAAAATCCTAGCTAAAGCTTCTTTGTCTGTTAGTTTTAATGCACAGTGCACGAAAACTAGAATGTGCAAATGAGTGCTCTGAGAACTTAATATGGCGTCATTCTGCTAGAAGTGATCTTTTTTGCCAATGTTAGTGCAATTGTTACAACTTACCCGAGTTAAACAATTTTGCAGCTACAATGATCTGGATGCTCCAGATGATGAGGTGACAGTTATAGATTACAGGAGCTTGTAAGGAGGCACCTTATATGAATGCTGTTGAGTTGGGCTTGGGCTACTCGAAATTATCTATATGTTTGACGACGTGCTGGGAAAGTATGCGGAGTTTCTGCACAAGATTCTTTGTGAAGTTGGGGATATGTTGAAATAGCGTTTGTGTTGTAAAACAGTCTTTTTTCTATGGCTAAGAGCTCTTTATTCTTTCAAGGCCTAGAATCTGATGAAAGAGCTGACCTCAATTGGGAAACAGAAATCTTACTTTTTATTGTATTTTCGACATTGTCTTTCTTTTTATTTGTAAGGTCAGATTGAAATGAGATCAACATACGGATTTCTGCATACTACTCGTATTTGAGCAAAGAAAACAGCAGGTTGAAGTTGAATGTAATAATTCAAATTAGAACACTTGCAAATAAAAAATACATCCAAACCAACAACGTTTCTATTTTGGGGTTGTATAAAAGAACATTTGACCTCAGTTTCTAAAACGGTCATTTTTAAAGGGCATATGGTCGATTTTTGTTCAAGACGTTTATATAAAAATATCCCATGATTTAGAAAATCAACATTTAGTACTCGTGGTTTCATTTTGAGAATAAATTGTTCAGTAAAGAATTTCAGGTGATCGAAATATTAACGCGACATTTGAAATTGCACACCAGTTCAGTTGAATAATTGATGTGTAATTTTTGGTAATCATTGTGTAATTTGACTAATGAAAATTTCAGTTGATACGTCGATATTCCAATCGCCTTCATAACGATTTATTCAAAAAAAAAGAACTAATAGGTAGTAATTACTTAAAGGGTGCGACATTTTCAGGGACATTTCCTTTTCTAAATTGCCCACCATCCCACATTGTAAAATGCCGCATTTTCTATCATGGTCATGTCTACCAAAATAAAGAGAAACTATCAATTGAACACAATGAAACACATAAGAAATTTGGCCACAAGTTTCGGTTGCAAGGCAATCCTTGATGTAGTAATTTACAGAGTAATTGGACTTGTTATAGAATGGGAGCCATCTAAATGGGTATATCAATTGCTATCTACTGAATCTTTATTTTCAAATTCTTAAACTTATGCAGCAGTGATTCTATTGATCTCTCTACTCTTAAACTCTCAGCAAGCCTCACAACTTCAGACGCCTGGTGCAAGTTTTGGATTCCGCGGCCCAAGCTCGCAATTGAAGGAGCAGAAGGGATCGATTCAGCAGCACACTCGATCCCATCTCCACACGCGAGTAACCCTGCGCAGGTTGCAATGCTACACCCGAAGGTCGCCCATGGCGCCACTCCAACTCTCCGCACTTGGCGCTTCCTCATTATTTCGTAGAACGCTGATCTCATCGCTGAGAGGCTTGTTTTCTCAGCAGAAGCTATCACACCATGAGTTACAGCACGTATCTTCTCAGCCGACACCACAGCCTTAAAAGTCGAGCCTTTCAGCGTGGAACTCGCCATCCCAGGAGCCACCAGCTTTGTCGGACCAAGACCCTTCCCAAGAGCCAAAAGAACAGCCTTCTGCGTCTGCGCCAACAAAATTTGCAGAGAGGCCGGGACGTTAAGAGTTGCAACTTTCATCAAAGTCGATACTGGAACAACCTTGGAGAGGGAGGAGGCTCCAAGAACCGCTGTTGCACCAGCTCCTACCGCCACCATGGGCTTATTCGCTAGCTTCCATTTTCTGTTCCCTTGCGTGGAATCATCATCAAGATTGATGACAAGCTGATCAACCATATGTTTAACCTCTAAAGGGACCTCAGTCGTCCAGTTCCTCCTAAGCCCGGCTAATCCACTAGCATCAACAACTGCAACTATCGATTTGTACTTATTTGCCTGGCTCCGAAGAGCCTGTGCAACAATAGAGTGAGCTTGATCATCCACGGGGAGGTCAGAAAACTCACACTTAGCCGTGGCAGGCTTCCTAACCACCCGACCTGCATTGCTCAGAGCAATCCGCAGCCCCTCAACTGCGATGGGGAATGCATAAACCTCAGAAAGGACCCTATTGTCAACAGTTCCCCCCTTGTTGACATCACACAGCACCTTCTGTGCGCAGGCCAAAGCCGTCCCCATAGACGGGATATCCACAAAGATGTCATGCAAATCAACAAGCAGAGCGTACACAGATCTTGCAAACTGTGGCACCTCATAATCAGTCAGTGCACGAACCTCCTCACCACCCACCAACTTCATAGGCGGGCTCGCAGGAAGCAAGATGGACGACAAAGACTTCACCATCCGAGACTGAACTTCATCTAAGGCGCGGAAAGCCCTTGAGTTCAGAGACACAATTGAACTCCCTACACTCTTGGAAACCAAACTACTCATCTGCAAACCGAACAAACCATGTAAGCCACCGTTTCCTGAATCTTCCCCTTCCGACTCGCCCTCAACACTGCCATCAAAGTTGAATTTCATGAAAGGCGAGTCAAGCATCATGAAGGAAGAGCCTACTTCCTCAGCAGCCTTCTTGGCTGCAACAAGGTGTCCATTGAAACTCACCCCGAAAATCTCCCTCAACACCAAACTCCCTGCAACATCCTCATACTTCTCCTTATTAGCCTTGTGCATAAAGCAATTCATCAAAACCTCAAACACAGAGGTGGGAACAGTATCACCATCACTAATCAATCCAACCCTAGTTTCCTTCAATCCATCCATATCCGTTTCACTCAATTGCACAACAACTGCATCGGGTTTAATCTCTCTGATCAAACACTCGGCATCAGCAGCCGACCTCTCCGACAGATTCTGGACGGCTAGCACGTATATCACGGACTGCGATTCGCGAATCGCGTAGACGAAATGCTTTGTGCTTTCGGGAATCGATAATTTACTGACAATCCTATCCGATTCCCTCAAGTCGTTGTGGTAAAATAGAGTGGTGAAAGGCCATAGGTTTTTAACATAATCTACCATGGCCAGCATGATTACTGAACACCATCAAACGCGGTCTTCAAGAATCGACTTCTTCAATCATTAAATCCGATTAACAAGATTGGAGACTTGCGCAGGTGGAGAGGGGAGAGCAAATGAAATGAAAAGGATTGTTAAATTACCTGATGAATTAGGGATTCTCGGAGGTTCCTGAAAACCTTGAATCGGCAAGATTAACGCTATGCGATGGATAATCTATTCTCCCCATTGGCTTACTTAGACCATCATCAGCGGTGGCGCGGAATTCCCAAAAACACCTCGTGCCATATCATATGGACTTCCCACTGCACTGACACGTCATAAAGACTTCTCACTGCACAGTGGCGGACATCCCCAAGGACTTCCCGAAAGGCTTCCCACAATTAAAAAAACCACAAATTCACAAATTAAACAATTTTCAGAATTAAACAATTTTCGGAATTAAACAATTTCAACACAAATAGGAAAAAAATTCCATTAAATAAAAAAAAAAAAGTAAATTTCACCAAATTAAAAAAAAACATTTCAATAATTTAAAACTACATCAACGGCGACCTCTCCACTACCATACTTATTCAATAATATCGTTTTGGAGCCGAACATGGGCTTGTCTTTGGCGCATGTCGGCAAATGCACGGACTCGATCGACATCGTCATGGGGTATCCCCATGCGTACATTGCTAGTGGCCACGTCGTGGCTTGGACCTGCAGCACCGGCATCATCATTGGTCCAATCAGTCAGTGCTGGACCTTCATCTTCGACAATCATGTTGTGCATGATAATACATGCGTACATGATGTCGGCGATGTTGTCAACATAACACAGCTGTGTTGGACCCTTCACTGCCGCCCATCGAGCCTGGAGCACACCAAATGCCCGCTCCACATCTTTGCGCGCTGCCTCCTAGCGACCCGCAAAATATATCTTCTTTTCATTTGTTGGGCATCTGATCGTCTTCACAAAGACGGGCCACATAGGGTATATCCCATCCGCCAAATAATAGCCCATACTGTGCTGGTTGCCGTTGGCGACGAAGTTGACGGCCGGACCAACGCCCATGCACTGCTCGTTGAAAAGGGGCGACGACTGGAGGACGTTGATGTCGTTGTTAGACCCGGCTACTCCAAAATAGGCATGCCAAATCCACAGCCGGTAGTCAGCTACTGCTTCAAGGATCATCGTGGGATTCTTGGTCTTGAAACCAGTAGTATACATCCATTTCCAGGCAGCGGGACAATTCTTCCATTCCTAATGCATACAATCTATGCTGCCTAACATCCCTGAAAACCCGTGCTGATTCTCGTGCATATCCAGCAGAACCTAACAATCTTCGGGGGTAGGCCTCTGAAGATACTTATCCCCGAATATCTCCCTAACGCCCTGACAAAAATACTTCAGGTAATCGCGGGCAGTCGTCTCGCCGATGTGGAGGTACTCGTCGAACATGTCGGCCGCGCCTCCGTATGCCAGCTGTCTGATTGCGACAGCGCACTTCTGAATCGACGTGTGGCCGGGTTTACCAGCCGCATCCTCCAAAGCGCCCACGATATGCAGAAAGAGCGGGGATGCATCCTAAACCGTCGCCGGAACAGGTTCTCCCCAAACCGTGGCTCCGGCGCAAAGTAATCCTCATACAACCGAGCTTGGGCAGCGAGGTGGTCCCGGGGTATTATAGTTCGACGATGGATGGGTCGAGGTACCGCCTGCACCAAGGCCGCTTATTCCTCCCTCTCCGCTGATTCCCGCACACGTGCATGAATCAGACGCATCATGTGTTCATAATGCACACCACTACCACTACCACTACCACTACCAACCATTCCGGATATATAAAAGAAATGTAGAGAGAGAATCTTGTTAAAACAAGTGGTGCGAATGAAATGCAGTTCAACGAGCCGTATATATAGAAATTAAAAAATGCAATAAACGTGAATTCCGCGCGGACGTCCGTGGAAGTCAACGCAATGGCGGACGTCCGCACGCCCGTCGCGACGGAATTCCGCGTAACGTCGCGGAACTGCGGTGTCCTCGGCGGAATTCCGTATCCGTGCATATCATGCACAATGGCAGACGTCCGCCTCGGAATTCCGACACACCGATCGGAATTTCGCCGGGACGGACGCCATTGCTGATGCTTTAATCTCCTCAATATTTTGACATTCAAATTTTTTTTCCAATTCAACTATACATAGAATATATTAATATACCAACTTTGATTAAAAAAGTATAATACGTGTATATACGAAATAAATTCATAATTCTCAAATTTTAATTAAATAATAGAACTAGTATATTTAAAAAATTATACGTATTTTGATCCGCCGCCACCAAATTCCACTCTACAATCCTAACCCTCTCGCAGATTCGTCATCTTTCTGTGTTGCTTCCACTGATAAGGTAATTCCATTTTCTAGATTATTTGGCCGGCTATTTTCGATTTAAATGTTGTCGAATGGATTAACGAAATGTTTTAGTTTATTTACGCAATTCTCGATTCAGTTCGCTCAGCTAAAACTTCGTCGTTCTATCCATCGATTTCTATTTTACTATTATACTCCATTATTGTTTTGTGATTTGAACCCTAGACATTTTTTGCAGTGAAAATGCCCTCTGTCCGACCAACATTGACTCCTGAGATCGCCAACAATGTCACCAAGGTCAGACTAATTCTTATTTTGAATTTGTTTCTCTCAATTGCTAAACCCTAATTTTATGCTAAATTGGAATTTGAAAACATCAAAATCAACATCTGCTGCTGTTTTTTAATATAAATGAAGCAACGATGAACATGGAATAAGTTTGATAATTTTAGGACCCCTTTCATGTTGCAGCTTTATCAAACTATAATAACTATATACAAGTTCACTTATGGTTATTTTTATGCTACTTCTGCACCTTATTATGGACCTTGTATATGCAGCTTTATCGTGAATGCCTACGGCGAGCTCATTCTTTTGAGCCTCAGGTATTTTGTACTCTGTGCTTAGGGTGACAATGGAATTTTATTTTGCATGCATTGAAGAGTATACATGATTGTTTCATGCGTTGAATCCTTTGTTTTTGCGTTGTTTTGAATTCTGAGTGTTTTGGATCAAAGGACTTCCTCATTGGGAGAGCAAGTCTTCCCTCTTATTCTTTGGCCGGAGCATAACTTTTTTACAAATAAGTAAATTAGCTTGTAGCTCTCGAGCCAGAACAGTTGATAATTAATACCCTACTTCTTGCCACATCCACATTTGCCTTATGACTGGGCGCACTTCATGAAGGGTTTGCGAATCAGCTTGGATTAGGTTATAAGTATAACGTAGTATAGCCTAGAGCCTCTTTAATCTTAGTGTTTCTAGAGAGAGCTGCTGTGCCTTTAGGATCAAAAGTTTGACTGATTCTGTAATGCTTAGTTTATTTCTGAGCGTTCAAAAATAGAGGACTCGTCCCTTATTCCTGCAGCAAAGCAGCTAGTCCAAAGCTCATAATGGAACAACAAAGGATGAACCATGAATTGTGTTTACTGTGAAACTACTGTACTTTAAGAAGAAAGAAAGGCTCCCAAGTATCCATTTGGTTTATTTTGATTACTCCAACAGATCTAGACTTCTAGTGGATTGTCACTTGTAGTCCTTGGTATTCAGTCTTGACCATGGTGAAAATCTGCCTGAATTGGGTGGAAATATGGTGGGTGTAGTTGTACTGAGAAAATGTAAAAATATCTCTATCAGGATTACAAACTGAATAAACCAAAGTAAAAAGCTGCCATATGGTTAATTTGAAGCTGACTGACGCTATTACTTCAAAGTTCATTACTATTTGGGCTATGATTGACCTCCCTGAGAAGTGTTTCTTTCAACTAATCCGTTTCATCTAACTATTCGATTGCAGCAGAACAGAGACTTTTAATTACTTTGGTGCAATCGCAGTTCAGGCATCATAAGGATGAGACCAACCCAGATAAGATTCAAAAGTATAAGGACGAGTGAGTTCCATTTTCTCTCTCTCTCTCTCTCTGGACTACATTCAAATTAATATCAACTTACCTTGCGAGACTCACTACATTAACTTGCTTGAGACTGTTTTGATAAGATTTGCTATGCAACAGTGCGGTAAGAGGAGTGATCGATCATATGATATTCGAAGCCCACCAAACGCAAAGCACTGATGAAAGCTGAATGCCAGTATGTTCTTAAGTTGCTATTAGCTTTCGTTCCTTTATGGTGAGTTGTGGGGAATATTTTCTTCAAAGTAGGGTAAATTTGATGCTGCCTTTGTCCATAGCATCACATTGATAGGATAATGTATGCAAAACCATAATTCGTGTTTAAAATTTGATTGACTTTATCAATCGAATATTGTTTTTTGGTTACAAGATCTGTACAAGATCTGTATTTTATTTTATCAAAGCAACGCAATTTTAGTAATTACTTGCACCAGTTATGTTGCTATACTAAACTTGCTGATGCAAATATGCAACAATATATTTGGCAACAATGAATGATATAGTAGTACAAAGAAGATCAGAGGTTGAGCGAATCAAAATATTTTCCATTTTACTATTCGTTTATATTTTGAATATTTTTGTTGTATACAATCCGAATTTCAAACAAGCTTTTTTAGGCTAAACTCGAGCTTGGGTATGCAAAAATTTTCTTATTCCATAAACATAACCTGGGTACAAAGTTACACTGGAAAATCCCATTTTACATCAATAGCTTGCTAGCTCTACAAAACCATCTAAATAAATGTACAAAGAGTCATCATCTATGCGTCATACAATCTGGGACATAACTATCAAACAAAAATGAGATAAAATAAACACTCTGCTCTACTGAAAGAAAGATCACATTTACAAGCAGGATATACCAAACAAGATTATATTGGAACTAAACTACCCACAAGATGAGAGCATCCGGGGTGAAGTCAGAGAAAGGAATGTTCAGAGAAGAACCTAAGATGAGTCGCACCTAAACTTTCATGTGTGAATGCGTGGCACCAGAAGACACCTACTTCCGTTGTCTTTTTGTTAGATTATCTTGCTTGGGCTCAATCTGCAATGATATTAACACATCAGCCAGATAAAGGTCGCTGTTAAAAGGCGAGACTGGTACAATCAGCTGCAAAGAAAATATGAGAATCACTGGATGAAAGCAATACGACATCTACAGCAGTTTGAGAATTTAACAAGGGAAATATAGGTAGTCTGCAGATGTTGCACATTGTCAGTACAATAAGTAGTTTTGTGACAAACCGTGATATTTGCAACTTATGATATTATTAAAAGCTCGGATGCTAAGTTATTCCCCATCTAAAGGTTAGGGACGAATTTGCCATCTTTACCAACAGATTCTTGTTAGACTAACTTCTACCAAGTAACATAAGAGGAACTAATGTCAAATAAAACTGATAACTTCTTTGATTAGGTAATCATAAGATTTTACAAGAAAAAATCATGTTTTTCCAGCATATGTCAATAATCCTTACTGTGCTTGAAAGCTGTTCTCGAATATAGGCCATTGATCTCAGCATGGCACCTAAAGTATCCTTAGAAACCTGAAACTTCACTTCTGATTCTCCCGAGGTTGTCTCTGTGTCTTGAAGCTGAACATAAGAGCAGATCATATGAAGAGAATGATTATGGCTTAGAACACATCAGAAGGTAAGTGTCATAGCCATCTGATGTTTGATGGAAGAAAATAGTTATTAACACTTCATCATTGATGATTACCTAAACCTACAAGAGACCGAGAGATTCTTGGCAGAAATCGAAGAAATGCGATGTCCACATGAAGTTTACAAGAACCCAGTCAGTCACACATGGCAATACGAATAAGTTAAAAAGGGCTTAACATTATTGCCTGACAGACATTTACGTGAGATCCAAACTCTAATGAAATGCTAATAAAGGGTACGTCCAGTCCAGAAATAACATATGGGTATGCAAATGAACAATTAGCAAAGTTTCTCCTTAGGGTGGTCCGTGGGATAACTGCAACTACATGTTACTAAGCAGGTGATTGCCTCTCGGATACTACTTCCTCTTTTATTGCACCAATTTTGAAAAGATGATACTTTTGCAGTATACTTTACCCTTCCTGTGAATCCAGATTAGTAAAGCGACACTTATAATCACCATCAAAGTTATTGCATAGATTAACTTAAGTATCTCAAAAATACAGTTAGGGCCTAGACACACAATTCCCCTTTGTCCATTCAGGATTAATTTCTGTAGTTGTTGGAGGATGATCTTTAACATGTATAACTGGAATCATGCAAAAGATAAGGGTGTCCATACAATTATTTCATCCAATTCAGTATCAAAATTGAGAGTCACAAACCTTTAAATTGATGACAGCAACCTTATTGGCAGTTGAAAGCTGTTCGCTGATGTAGGCCATGGACCTTAACGTGGGCTCCAAAGTCACCCTTGATAGTGTGAACTTTACCTCTGATTCTCTTGCTGGAGTCTTGGCGTAGTCTTGTAACTGCAGAAGCAGAAAAAAAAACATGTAAATTAGAAACAGCAGGCATAAATTCAACTTCTTCATTAAAGTTGATATCATAGAAGTGGCAAGTATTGAAAGCCATCTAGACAAAAATTAAAAACAATTATTCAAAGCCATGAAGAAAACTAAAATCGCCTGACACTTGTAACAGAAATATCAGTATCATATGAGCTTTTTGAGCTGTAGATTAGTTCCGGTCCTTCCTGAACAAAGGAGACTCAGGGAAATGACATTAATATGGGGTCACATTATTTTTCAAAAGAAATCTATCACCACATAATAGTAACAAATAAAAAGGGAGTAACTTGCTTTTGGCGGATGCACACATTCTCTTTTTGTCTTTTACATTCCTCTTGTTTAAGATTAGCTGTTATATGACTGTTTGAGATTCAAGGTAATATATTTCTGTAACTCTCCTTTGGAGCAACAAATTGGGTTTCAGAAAGACTGGAATTGGAAAAGTAATTAATGGAAGGAAAAAGAAGCTACAGGTGGTACACCAATAATTCTGGAATAAAGTCATCATACTGGAGCACATACCTTCAGGTTAATTACAGCTACCTTATTAGCTGGAGTTGAGTTCTTGTTCTCCATTACCCAGGTCATTGACTTAAGACAAGGAAGAATCATCTGTATCCCAATGTAAAAAAAGAGATTTAAGTGATTAACAACTTTCTAAAAGATAATCTATTTCTATAGTTCCCTTGTAATCTCTCCAAAAAAAAAACAAAAACAAAAACAAAAGGGGAATACCATGTTTTCGGAGTGACCACCATCACGGTTAAGAGAAGCTGGTGCCATGCGTGGGACACTCAGATCTGAATGAGTAGGCACACCAGTATCATTAAGATTAAAGTGTCGAAAAATATCATCTTGGCGTGACCAAAGTAGAGGGGTCATTTCAAGGTTTGCTGTCGATGTTCTACAATCATCATTAGTAACTCCACCAACCTGCGAGCTAGAAGGTGCAGCTTTTGCTACATTTTTTTTAACACCAGCAACCTTTATCCCTCCTTCTCTAAGACTAAGAAGTGATGCTCTGTATGTCTCTAGCGATATTGCCCCTTCTTCAGCGAATCTAATTGCTTCCTTGCATAAATTATTATATCTTGTCATCAGAGATCCCTGCAGATCACATTGTTCATCGGCTACAATGATGCTTTTAGCATTTCTGGTCCACCGCTTTAAGATGTAGTGAGATGGTAAAGTAAGTACATTTGTTACAGTAAATACTGTTAACACGTGTCTGCACAGGATGCCGGAATACTCAAACATCTTACAGCTACAATTAGCTTTCATTTCCACAATATTCAGTTTGACGAAATAGACTTTCGTGACATCCTCAAATTTAGCAACCCTGAATGTACTACTATTCCCATCTCCATCAATTCTATTTGCAGTATATACAAATGTCTCTACTAATTCCTCTTGAAATTTCAAGAATATTCTCTTTGTATACATGCTAGCAGCCTCATTTTCCATTGGGGAAGGTGTCTTCAGCACTGGAGTGGTGCATACTGTATCAAAATCAGCTTCTACTTCCCTCTCAAATGAGTTCTCTAAAGCTCTTTCATATTGTCTAAAGAACATTGGCAAAGTAGTTTGCTGATTCACATAGCCATCAAAAAAGGAGCTCTGAAATCCAGGACTGGGGGAAATGGCAGCAAAGAAGGAGTTTCGACAATAAACAGGCACCCATTGCTTGCGAGAATTATATATAGACTGAAGCCAATCATTTCTATTCAGATCATACTTATCAAGTATTGATAGCCAAAAAGACTCAAATTCCTCAATGGTCTCTGTCATGTTGATGCAGTTATAGAGCTCCACCTGAAAGTTAGGATGAGCATGACATACATGAGCCATTCTATCATGGCCTTCTCTTAGCACGTCCCATTTGTTTATACAATGGCGAGTTTCAGGAAAAACCTGTGTAACTGCAGCCTGTGCGGCTCTGTCCATACCTGTGGTCAGGGAGACAGGCGCATGATCATTCATGGCAGCCAGAAACGTTTTAAATAGCCACATAAATGTAGCTTCAGATTCATCAAAAAGTAGCGCACAACCAAATAAAATAGTTTGACCATGATGGTTCAACCCTGTAAATGGAGCAAATGGTACTCTAAATTGATTCATCCTGTACGTTGTATCCAGAACAACTGCATCTCCAAAATGACTGTAAGCTCTCCTTGACCTAGAGTCTGCCCAGAATGCATTAGCCATGCGATTCTCTTCATCAAGTTGTATAGCATAGTAAAATCCATGATTCTCTGCCTGCATCTTCTTAAAATAATCAAGGAGATTTTGAGCATCCCTACCCAATGTTCTTCTTTGGTTGCAATGCTCAAGTGTAAGGCCCAGTGCTCCAATACTTTTCACTGGATGATTTAATCCGGAAGCAGATATATTCTTCGCTACATAGTTAATATCTGAAGAATTGCCATTTCCATCCACGGAAACATACATGACGCCACTAGGAACTATGTCTACACCATGGAAAGTTTTGGCCGCACTGTTTGTGGTAGCAGCAAAATGTCTTCTAGGTTTAAGGCACCGCAACTTACTACGACTAACAAATGCGTGGCTATGATCTTTCACAAATTTTGACACAATCCATATGTTTTCACCCCTTTGTTCAACTCTGAGCATTGCCCCACAGCTCTCACCAGCACTTTTCTTTAATCCATTCCTGGAACACAAAAACTCCGTGGAGGTTGAACGGTCATAGGAAACTCGAGCATTAAACCCCAGAGTTCTTGCATAGTCTTCGTAAAACATCTTTGCTGCATTTTCAGAATCGAATTCCATCCCAACATACGGTTCAGAAAAAATACCATCCTCAACCAGCAAGTGCCCAGAAGCATCCATGTCACCACTAATATTAGAATCAGCATCCCCATCATATGACAGCTCCCCATGATGGCCCATATTCACCTCTTTGGTACCTACCAATTCAGCATCCATACACTTTATCCTACTTGCACATTAATCAACTCCCACAGAAAACCAAAAGTACCGGCATTTCTTCTCAACTTCATGTGCCAAATTTGCATGAATTTCGGCAGTCCACTACATGCAAAGTAAAAAAGGTAAAGCCGTAATTACACTTCACAAACACAATATAACGAACCGCAGATATTCGGAAAGCACACAAACCGTATCCAGCTAAACGTGCATTCAACTTTTAATCACTCAAAGTCATCATTGATCCTTCCATCCCACCATAGTGGTATATTGAAACTTCAAACAGCATATCAACTTCTGCATCACATACACATATAAAAACATACTTAGATGGCTAGGACCTTTCCTATAACTTTATCACTGAATCTCCTATACAAATAAATTATTTACAAGGATAATACTAAGCGTTCACAAGCACTTGAAAATTGTGATATACACACTAACCAACTAACGAGACAAGTAATTAAGCAATCATATTGGGGGAAATGATTTTCATAACGTAAAAGATGCTGAATATATGAGATATTACAACAAATACCTTTGATCAAAGCCAAATACGCAGATAAGCAAGAATATCTCTCACGATCCGACATAAATTAGGCGCAATTGAAATTTTATGTGTCAAGGTGATACGACGGAGCACCGGCGACGTTGATTGAAGGGAGCGGCGAAAAGAGGGAGGGAGAGAGTGAGTGGGTGTCGCGTGTATACCGATTGATTTTCGTGGGCGCGGCCTTTCTAGCCGTTGATTTTGATCAGCGGCTGAGATTACGTTGAAGAAAGTCCACAATTTGCCTGACTTGCGTACGTGGCGTGGGGTTGTAGTGTGTACAACTGTACATCATTTGCCTGACTTGTTTTTATTATTTTTAATTTTTAAATTGATTCACTTTATACTCCTTAGTATAATATATAAAATACTTTTTTATATAAATTCTATTTCATTAATAAGTACAGTTTTCATTTTTAGGTAAGAAATAAAAACCCTACTCATTTTGTTCAGGATAAATATCTTATTTTGACTCTGCACGAGTTTTAAAAAAATTAAAATAAATTTACCTAAAAATAAAAACCCTACTCATTTTGTTCAGGATAAATATCTTACTTTGACTCTGCACGAATTTAAAAGAAATTAAAATAAATTTAATGGAACATGAATCCTAATTCAATATATTATTTATATAATAAAATATGAGTAAAATTAGTTGTTGAAATGTGAGTTTTATTTCATGTGAGGAGCCAAGAATAAAAACCAAGGGAGCAAAAATTAAAAATTAGAAAGGTTTAATGAAAAATTAGGTGCTAGATTAGCCACTAGTCCATTTTTTTTGGCAAATAGTAAAAGTAAAAAACAAATATTTTGTTGCCTCAAAGTGATAGTATGAGATACTATTTAATGACATATGGAAGGAAGAAATATACATTTCCATTTATGTAATGTTGTAAAACGTTGACGTGAATTTGGAAACTTTAGAGGATCAGTATTTAATGTCGAATTTCTGATAATTGTACATAAAAAAAAGTTGCCTATGTAACATCTATACAAGTATAAAAGGCGAGTTTTGGGGGTATTTATGGAAATACCATTTTAGTTAAAAATTAATACGATCAAAAATAAAAATGGCTGATTAAACATATGATTAAATGTAAAACGTGTGATTAGGAGAATTCTAATAGTAACTAATAATGTGTTTCTTTAATAAATGGAAGACAATGACCATTTGAATTAAATTTAATTCAATAAAACCTAATAATATGAGTAGTGGTTGAACTTCTACATGCATTTGGTTCAGATTCACAAAGTTTTCATTCAGAACGGTTAAAATTTTCTATGCCATTTTATTACCCCATCCGTCCTGCTTAAGATGACACGTTTTCCTTTTTAATTTGTCCCAATTAAGATGGCACATTTCCTTTTTTGGAAACTTTATCTCTCCAATTAATACACCCAACAACTTTTTTTCACTCCTATTAAAATATTCATCTTTCTTTCTATCTCTATTTTAATACTTTCACACACCTTTCATCTCTCCAATTAAACACTTTAACCAATAACTCCTAAAACTCCGTGCCGGCCAAGGAATGTGTCATCTTAGCTAGGACGGAGGGTGTCACGACCGCCCATTAGGGTTAATAAATACGGGCGATCGTGATTAAAAGAATTAAGTAGAAGACGAAAGGAATTAGGGTTTCAACACAAGTTGGACCAACAGCTAATATCCAAATAAATAACCAAGAGTTTAATATTATCCAACCAGGAATTCAGAATATCCATTACCCCAACAATTAAAGTTGTCGGCCCAAATAAATCATAATTTAAGACACGTCACAGCGGAAACGACCAAGAGAAAGAGTGACGTCATGTGTGAAGACACAACGACACTCAAGGTTCAAAGACATCAATAACATATTTAATTCACTTGCTCAACACCAACACGTCCTCGTCGCCGCTCAACCTGCACATAGGGAAAACACATGCAGGGCTGAGTACTATAAGAATACTCAATGGGCTCATGCCGAAAACATTTTGATAAAAGTTATGTCATCCATACCATAGTGAACTCGAGTTTTACATTTAGAAAAGAAATATCATCGAGTATCACAAAAACAGTTTCATAGCCTGGCCAGGCAAAACAATCTCCCCACTTTCTCAACAACCAATCAATCATATCCTCTTTCCATAGTGCGACGAAAGTGTGGCCACACTATTCGCCCACGAGACCGGCCGACTAGCAAGGACGGCTCACGATCCCACATGTGTACACAGCCTGATAGGGTTTGCGGCCCTACTCAGACCCGAATTCGTTTAACATAGCCCTATAGCCTAATGGAGCGCACTCACAAACTAGGCATCAGGCAACAATCTCAACATAGCCCTATAGCCTAATGGAGCGAACTCACAAGCTAGGCATCAGACGCAATCTCATCATCAAAACAAACATGGCATGACATAACAATTTAAACCACCCTTATTACACCATAATCATACTTTTGAAAATCGTAAAAGAGTTTAGTAAAAGAAAGCCCACCTCGAGTGCTTAATTTGAAATTACATTCTTTCCCTTGCGATCACGATTCCCTTGCCATGATTCACCTTTAACAATTAATATAATAGATAAATCAACACACTGTTTCAAATAAATAAATGGAAATGCATGCATCCTAGGCAAAGTCTTTTATCTCGATTTAACTCGGTTTTCGATTATTCGGCAGCCGCTTGCACCCATAAATCCTCCGTTGGCTCCTCATATTTTCCACCACGATGTCAAATAAATCCCCAAAAATTATTTAAGCGCATGATTAAATTATCACAACTATTTCCCTTCGCAGTTATATTTATTTCAAGACTTGGGATATAATTATTCATTCGTTGAAATATTCCGAAATTAATTAAATAATTCGCCACTATTAATTATCGGCCCAATGATTTATTTAAAAGCCTCAAAGTTTAATTATTTTCTCCAACTTATATCCCCAATTTAATTAAGAAGCCCCAACAATTTAAATTGAAGCCCAACTAACCCAATCTTACCATTTAAATTAAAGAGGCCTAAACAATTTAAATGGAGCCCAAAAAATTTAAATGATTCACTCAAGTCAATTAATGAGGCCCAAATGTTTTTTTTTTAATTAATATTACCCAAGCCCAACTCTTCTCCATCCTCTCCCACATCTTTCTCCCTCTTTCCCACTCTCTCTCTTCGACCAAAACTAGGATCTCCACATTCCGTAGCCTTCACCAACAAATCCGGCTCCGTTTTCCTCCAATTCGCGGCCTTGAATTCATCTGAAAACTGCTTGGGTTTCGACTGGGGTGGGGCTGGAGCTGCTGTTCGTCCTCAGCGTTCAACCCCCGCCGCCGTCATCGTCCTCAGCATCGCCGATTTCTGCTGCCGTCGCCGCATGCGACTCGCCGCTGGGAGACGCTGCTGTCGCCAACGTGAGCCGCGACGCCCCTCCGCTGCTCCTGCACAGTCACCGCCGCCGTCGGCACTCTGCTCCCCTGAACCGCCGCCGCTGCTGCTCGTCGCCGGGATCCGCCGCCGTCGCTGCCGGGGACGCGACGCCACCGCTGCCAGCAGCAGCTCTCGGTCAGTCTCCGCCACCCGTCGCCCCAAGTTACCCCGAAACAGACCCGACGCCTCCAACCCTAACCCGATTCGCCCCGCAAGTAAGGTTCTTAGTTTGGTTTCGTAAATTCCAGTTTGATCCTTTAAAAGGTTGCTCTTTGGTTTATTTTACTTCGAGTTTCAAGTTTCGACTGAACAACCAAGCGATATGCAAGGGGATTTGAGATAGAGGGGAAGGTTTATACCTTCACTGAACAGGTCGGCTCAGGCAAAAAAAAAATCAAAGTTGTTGGTTTCTTCTCCCTGAATCTGGATTCTTGGTTTCTGTAAAAAAAAGTATGAACTTTCCGTATCAATGTACATTCTTCTTGAGGAATAGGATGATAGTTTTCCTTTGTTACCTTAGTGGATGAGAAATCAAATTTGCAAGGATTTGGAAAGAATGGTTCTTGAGTCTCTGTTGTCTCGGTCCTATTCAAAAATTTCCATGAGTTCGACGAGTTGATTTAGCAGCAAAAACGTGTACAGAGATGGAGTTGCAAGTTTACCTTGAGTAGGAATTTGAAGAGAAATCTTGTGTTGCTGCAGAGGTGGGAGGAAGAATGGTGCAGCAACTATTATAGAGGGGTAGAAGATTTGATTAAGAGGTTGGAGAGATTTGGGGTGAGATTCATGAGAGAGAGGCGGTTGCAAATCGTGTATTGAGGGGGGTTTTGATTTTTATTTTATTTTTTTTTCTCTTCTTTTTGATTTACTTGAATTTATTTGGAATTTTATTTGTAGATTACGGAGGATGAATATCTTTTCACGGAGCAGGAAAAATCTGCGTAAAATCTTTAATTAAGATTTGAATTAAGGATATTTTATTTTAATTAGTTTAGTTTACTTCGCAGCTCATTGTATTTTATTTTAACTTGTGCAATCCATAATTTATTTATCACGGACTGAACCTTTATATTATTTGTCCAATTATTCGATCCAATACGCAAATTGAGTTCAATAAATATATTCCTCACGGAAAGGAATTATTTAAATTCGCGTAATATTTTATTTCACAACTTCTAGTCCAACAACAATTAATTCACCAATTAATTTACCGACAATTAATTCACGGACTTCGCAAAATTAATAGCATTAAAACCAGTAATTTAGGGTTCACAAATTAGGGTTCAAAAAGTGGGGCGTTACAGAGGGAGTACTACTTTAATTTATAATAAATTAAATTAGAATCACTAAGAGTCAATAAAGAAGAATATAAAAGGAATTAGAATGCCAAAAGCTACTAAATTATCTATAAATACCAATTCTTTTAATTAAAATTGTAATGACCGTGGTGGAAAAAAAGTGCGGTGATTCTCATGTGTTGCTGCCTCAGACATGCTATCGTCGTCATGAACTAAAGGTTTCACAGCGACAATCCAGCAAATGCGTTGTTGGAGGAAGAAAGAAAATAAACATTACTCCTGAGAAGATTGAGAAGTTACCGAAAATAACATAAGAAGCATGGAGGAGTTGCTGGAAATTGCAGGCGGTGAAATGTGGAGAAGAAAATGGAGGAGGAGATTATTTTTAGCTCAATTTATTTAATTTACATTTTTGTAATTTATTTTTGTTCAATTATTTGATGTTAGGAAATTACTTATCGGGGCCTTTGGAGTTTAGCTGTTTTATGATTTTGGGTTTCTTTATCTTATTTGCTCAATATTTAATTTTTTAATTTGGCAATATTTATTAAATTCTATTTATAATAAATTGGTTTGACACAATCTATCCCTATAATTATGGATTAATTAGATTAAATATCATGTTATTTGAGTGTTTAATAGATATAAATCATTTATAATCTATCCCTATAACTATGGAATTCAAATATGGACGGAGTATTAGGATTTAATCTCAAAATATAAAATCGTATTCATGAATTCATTTAAAAATTAGAAATAATTGTAGAATTACTTCAGTTGAGTTAGTTGATTTTTTGGTACAATATTATTAACAAAAATTGTGTACTAATTTAAAATGCTAAAATAAAAAATAAGCATGTGTTTAACAATAAATTAATTGAAGATGTACAATGCAAAATAAAATAAATTATCTCAATACATTACATTAATCTAGCTTTTAAAAAGAATGCGTAGTCAGAAGTTTTGAATGGTGATAATATTTTAAAAATCAGATCAGCTAGTGTGTGAACCGGCGAATAGAGGATTAAAAATCGGACCAGTGTGTGAAAAATAGATGCCTCTACCCAGTGGCGGATCCAGGATCCGGAAATGGAGGGAGCGGAATATATAGTATTAGCTTGGTTTAGTGCGGACATGGCTATTTTTTTTTTATTGTTCGGGGCGACGTCGGAGGCAAACGGAGGGGGCGGACATGGTAAATTTACATCCCTAGATCCGCCACTGCCTCTACCATAACTTTTCACTTCCTCCATTTATAATAAAAAAATATTTTTTACCTTCCAAATTCAAAACCTATAAAACGTCCCCTTTAAGTATGCTAAATAGGTCAGAAAACTAAATATTAAATTTAAAAATTGATTAGCGTTCAAAGCTATAATGACAGTTTTTTTTTCTTATAATGTAGGTAGGGTAATATTAATTGTGGAAATTAAATGTTGAATCACAAAAGATATTTAAATGTTTTTATGATAATAGAAAATAATAAATTATTATTATGCATATTTCAATAAAATTAGAAGTTGGAAATAATTTTTTTTTTATTTTTATGATAATTAGGCGAAGAGGAAGTGAGAAAGTTTATGAAAATTAACTAATACATATCTCCATATAATTGAGATGAAGGTAACGGTTTAGATCCATGTTTCAATGTTTAGCATTTAGGGTTTATGATTAATAGTTTAGGGTTCAAGTGTATCGAGCCATTCTAATTGATCTCAAATCTAGAAGCTAATAGGGTTTAGGGTTTAGTATTTATGGTTTAGAGTTCAAAGTTTAGTGTTTATGGTTTAGGATCCAAATGTATCGATCGAGCCACTCTTATTGATCCAACACTCTCTTTTATATATGTATAGATTTGCACAATTTAAAAAAAACAGAATGTCATCATTTTTTTTTAATTAAAATTGCACTTTCTTAATATGAGCATATAATCAGATTTACAGCCAAGATTCAGGTAAAAAAATTCTCTACTATCAGTAAGGATTATCAAGTAGGCCGACCCAGTGTAAGATATCAAATACAGATTTAAAACCCCCAAAATAAAATAAGTGATCAACAAAGTAAAATTGAACTGGGGAGGAGGGAGAATTTTATTGATATTTGGCTAATTTGTTGGTCATGATGAGTATATTTGAAAGTTAAGGGTTTAGGATTTAGGTTTCAAGGTTTGAGTTTTTAGTGTACAGGTCACTATATTGCAATGAAATGAAGCTCGACTAGGAAGTGTCTCACCAGTGCAATCTTAAATTATTGCAACGTAAACTTGCTCCTACAGTTATAACTCAACGATTAATTCATATTTTCACAGATTTAAAATGCTTTTTAATTTTAAGTCTGATATTTAAATGTCAAGACAAATATGTGTTGAAATTTTAATGTGATCGTATTGACATTTTTAAGAAAAGTTAGCATTTAAATGTACTCTTGTGGTCATGTGGGGTTAATGTGATTGAAAAAGTATAATCCAAAGCAAGAGGATGTTGAATATTCTTTTGTTTATCATTTCACAAATTTTATTTCACATAATGAAATAAATATGAAGAAATTAAAATGACCCGTGCATCGCACGGGCGTGATACTAGTTGTTTAAAATAGATAGATAACCATCATCTTATCTGAATCTTGTAAAACTTAATCATCTAAAATTCAATTCAAAAGACTATCAGATTTTTGAAAGTCGAATTTTTTAGGATCATTATATTTGAAGCTGAATGAATACGTAGTAGTACAAAAAGTTTCCAGCAATCCATCCTTGTAATCACCCAAAGTAATCGATGCAGCTTAAATAATCAAATTCATCAAAACGTCCATTACTAATACTATGCCAGATAAGGCTAAACGATAAACTCATAAACCCTTTATTAACTGCATCATAAAAATTTGAATTTCCACCAGATTCCACAAGGAAATCGACACTATGGTCCTGTGTTTGGCAGTGATCAAGCCGCAGAAGGTGAGTGTCGAAACATGTCCTGTATGTCGAGGATATCAGCAAGGACACCCACTGCAGTAGTGTCGTTGCCTGCTCCAGCACCTTGAATAACCAGTGGTTGTTTGCTATAGCAGCGGCTATATATCTCGACCTGCACTTGAAAATAAGCATGCATAAAATCCCTTCATACTATCAAAATTTAAGGGGCGTTTACTCCACATCATAGACTAGACTGACAATGTGTATGATTGCACATTTGATGGATCGAGCAACACAAAATTGTACAGTATGTGGTCGATGATCCTCTATTTTTTGTGTATATCTAAACTATACCCGCATTTCAATAATGGAATAACTTCATACTATTAAGGTGAGGTGGGTTGGGGGGGGGGGCGCAAAAGAGATCATTCAATTACTAGAAACTATACAGAAAGCTAAAATATTTCAAATGCAGCAAAGATAGTAGAAATTATATAGAAGATAATTAAGTTAAAAGCAGTTAAAGTGGACAGAAAACAATCGTTGTCAACTTGTCATATAAACAAACATAATATCTAAAGAAGTATAAATTCAAGCCCAAAAAATTCTTCGCATATCAACTTCCCTATTGCATGCAGAGAGAATACAGCTTTCAATAACTATATGTTATAAATGAAAATTACCAAAGTTTTGATCTACTATTTAAATGTTTACATATAATGTGGAAGCATGTCGTATAACTAGTTAGGATAGAAATTGCATCGAGGGCATGGAAGGAGAATGGGATGTGAATCATAAGTGTGAAATCACTGAATATGGATAATTGGATATCGATGAAAGAAATGCTTACCACATTATCACTACCCTGCAATCTACCCAAGGCTGAATCTTTTGAAACTTCTTGCAAACCAACTTCACACCTGCCGGAGGTGTAAAATGCATGTCAAATTATAAATTATTATGATGACAAGGATAAAACCAAGAACTAACCAGGAGTAGACAACAACTTATTATAAGAGCATTTATTAGTTTGTCTATCTCTTCCTTATGTGGCAATAGTACCAAGTATGTAATAAGAAGATACCTAGACTCTTCGATCAGACAAACATAGCGCAGAACATTTCCATTTGAAGCAGCACTTTCTATGCGTTTTTGGATAGCTTCATCAAGCAAGGGGAGACCGTTTGCCAAAAATTCATCTAGGGGAATATTAGCAGGTCCCATTTTTTCTGGATATAAACTTTCAACCTGAGGAAAGACACTTGTTCTAAATATCTTATTCTGAAGCAATCAGGAAAAGGTTACAATCGGGCTGATAGCAGGAACCAACCTTGATACTGTCCAACTCAATACGATGTCCAAGAAGTCGTGCAAGGATCAGTGCCTATTTATACAGAAATTTGAATAATTAAGTACCTTTTGAAAGCAAGTATGAGATGTTTTCTTCTAAATTGAATAGGATATGCAATAGCTTAAGAGTGGAGAGTATTTAACTATTTATCACGCATCAGTTGTGCTCATCTAACACTAACTTCTTCCTTCTCCTGTTTGGGTTGCAATCAAATTAAAAGGAGATACAGTTCAAATCCATATCAGCCCTTTCGGCAAGATTTATGAAACTAAAAATTATGGCATCTTATAAGGATAGTATATAAGCAGACTTGCATGGTTCTTGTTGAATGTTAATACAATAATTGAGTAACTTTTCCAGCATCCCATCTCAGAGACTTGGCGGCATTAAGCTTAGTGAAGATGCAGATATGAAACTAATCATTCTTAGAATTTCTAGAAAAGTCATTGCAGATGCAACAGTTAATGAGTGTCGCGCCTTCAACCTAAAATAAATACCTATCATCAACTTTCAAATCAACAAAAGTGTTCTATGCAAATGTCAGCTAAACTGAGAGGACAGAGCTTACAGACCTTTCTAGCTACATCCATCCCGCCGAGATCATCCCGAGGATCTGAGAGAAAATATTAACCTTGAAGTCAGAATAGACCAAGAAAACATAACATAGGAAAGGGTCCCCAATCTTGCTTATGAATATGCAAAACAATGAGCCTGTCTGAATTACATTTCTGAGATCTGAATGAAATATGCAATATCCTACTAGGCCCATGTTGAATACAAGTACATATTACAGACGATTTAAAATGTGTATTTAAGGATTCTAAAGCATTATTTCACATTATGTAAATCCCTTCTAGAAAAGAGATGTATTTATAACAAAATATATCCAGATATTAAGTTTAAAGATGTCTTTCTTTTCCATTTATAACAAAATATATCCAGATATTAAGTTTAAAGATGTCTTTCTTTTCCAATGCAGCAAGGCATTCCCCATACCGAAGAATAATTTATAAATCACATAGTGAAGAATCCATGTAGGCCTTAGATTTCCTATCTTGATCATAATCTACCAAGAATTCCCTAATATACGTCACAAAATTACATGTAACAACCTCGAATGAAAAAGCATAGATTTGTAAATAATTTAGAAACACAATAATCCAATTTCATTACCAGGTTCAGTGAATCCAAGCTTTTTTGCGGAAGTGACAACTTCGCTAAAGGGTCTTCCGCCTTCAACCTCACTCATCACATAGCCCAGGGTACCTTGTAATCAGAAGAATGAAATGTTTCCCAACCAGGCAACCATAAGTTAATAATTAATTACTTAGAAGAACAGCACAGGGCCTAAACACAAAGAAAAGATAGTCCTAAGCAAGGAAACAAGAGCATACCACTCAAACTTCCAATGATACGATTTATAGGATCTCCTGATGAAAGCATACGATTAATAGTTGCTATGACAGGAAGACCTGCACCAACCTAACATGAAACAGGAATTAGACAGGAGTTATGCTTTACAACTCCCTTCAGAGCTGATATATACAAAATTTTGAAACTTTATAAAGCAAAGCAACATGGGCATTCAGGAACGGGTAACCCTTCAAGCACCTCAATTACAGAATAAGAAATCTAATTGTTCCTTATCACAATACTGGAATTTGTTATTTATCTCCATTGCAAAAGTCTTTTAGGGATAAAAGAAAAATATAATGAAGAAAAGCAGTCAATGCAAAACATTTGCAAGATAAAGATCTTGAGTTTGACTGTGAGGTAGAACCTAGGTAAGACTTGTAAGAGTCTGGATTTATTGACTTGCTACATCTCAACATTAAATTGTGTTTGCAAAACTTTACGGCTCCAGTCCAATATCCAAAGTTGATGCTTAGAAACACTTACAGTTGACTCGTGTCTAAGGCGTCGAGGCTGCGAGACCAGCTTGTCATAATATTCCTGCTTATTGAATTGGAAAAGCAATTGATTAGCTATGCAGAAAGCTTGGTTACTACCTGAAGAAATATCTATGATTCAATATTGTTGTAGAAGATGACAACGTTGTTACCGAACCAGTACCAAATATTGGTGCAAAATAAAAGATGTGGGAACAAATGGAGACTTAAAAAAAGTTACTATACCAATGGAGAAGTAAGTGGTTTCTTGTTCGCCAAGACCACACAGCCGTCCAAGTTAATCACTTGACTCAGCAGCCCAATAGTTTCAGAGCTCGCTGAGCAGTCAATTAATGCCAGACCTATCAAAACAGGCACGGTGCGCACATAGTTTGAATTGATGTAGTCAAATTATGGTAATGTAACAACGAGGATATAAATTAAAGTATATGCTAAGAAAAATCATTTAAAACCACAAAATAATTAGCAAAATTTACTCTCGTACATTCTATGCCTTGTTAATTCATGCCAGTGCTAGCTGCGAACAATAGATTGTACACTACCCAATGCATATATATTAGGATCCAACTAAATCAAGAAGAAAATAGCTTTGAAAGAATAACTAAACGAAGAGCTGTGATTACATCAAGCTCGTAAACAAAAAGGTTGAGCCATATCCTACCACTTGAACTACTTAGAGCAGTAGCAACATCAATCACTTTCCTCCCAATTTCTTCACCGGAATACACTTGACATTCGCCTTCATTTTCACAAAAATGATCAATAACTCTAGTTAAAACAACTATGGCGCATTTTGACAGATAACAAATAAGTAAAACGAACTCAACTCACCAGTTTTAGTAAGATCGAGGAAAGAAGAGCCGTTGGACTTAATCTCGCAAAGTTGCAGCAAAAAGTCATCACGGAATTCGGAGGTCAAAACATCCGGTATAGCCACCATAGATTTACTATCACACACTCCCACCACCCTTAACCTCACCCCCTGCAAAATTCAATTACATTTTTATACTCCTCAGTGTTTTCCATTATCTATCAGCACACAGTCGCATACATAATAATAAATGCGTGATTGAAAGGGAGAAACCTGTTGGGAGTGGAGAGGGCGGCAAGAGATGACGTGGTGGAGGAGCTGGCGGCCGACGCCGCCGCAGCCCATCAGCAGCAACGGAATGCTGGCCATTATCCAATCACTCTGGTTTGAGCAATTTGGTGGCAACTCGATTCCGATTGTTGAACTGCTTTTGGAGTTCGATTGAGGGGAATAATTTTTTCTGTGTTTTCCTCAGTTAATTTTAAATTAGTGTGTACTAATTTAAAACGGATATTCTTACCCAAATGGAAATTGATTTTTTATTTTCTTTAAAACGGATATTCAACTTTTGTTTTTTTGAGCATGAGAAATAGTAACTGTTAGAAACAATTATAAGTTTAGAAGAGAAATAATTGTAAGTTAGTTGATGAAACTCTCTTTTTACAAGATAAATTATGTCATAATTAATACTTTTTGATAGATGTGTTGTTTACAAAGATAAATACTACAATTTTCTTCTGGCGTGAAGGAATACCTCAAACTCACTAGCATTAACGAACTTAATGAAATTCTGGGAATCAAACAAATAATGCTCTTAAATATGCTAAGTGATAGATGTGTGTAATACAAACACTCATGTTGATATGAAATAGAGTTATTACTTATAGAGAACAAATCAAACATGCTTTTGTCTCTTCCAAAACCACACTTGACACTTGTGTATATAGGCTGAAGGCCGAAGGCTTCAATAGAATGACAGTTGCAAGGCCAAATGCCACACGTTCACAACATATCATAAATGTCACTGCCTACACTGATTTAACACATCTCACAATACTGTCGGATCTGGATGTGGGGCCTCTTAGAGTTGAGGTTTCAACCTTTTGTATGATAAATTGGTTGAAGTTAGTGTAATATCCCTAACCTAAAACATACACTATTTTATTGCCATTATGTTATCATTGATATTATAGGCAGTATTGTAAAAATAAAAAATAAAAAACGGTACTTTTAAGTCTAGAATATGTATAGTTACAATATACTACTTGTGTGCCTATATTTATATTTATGCATACACTAACCATGCAAATAAGATTTCAAAGCATTGAAATATAAGTAGCTAACAAAAATAATAAAATAAATAATAGATTTTAGCATATATATATATATATATATATATATATATATATATATATATAGGGTAGTGATCTATGGCAAACACCCCTTAACCAAATAACTAGAGAACAAATCATAGCCACAAGATCAAAAAAATCAAGGGCTAGTATTAATTTTTGAATTTAAGGAGATATTAGTTCCATTAATCATAAATTTACTCTATAATAAAAATGCAGGGGTATTATGGTCAAAAGTACAGATCTGTGGCTATAAACTCAATAGAGAGACCGATGTCAATTCACGACTTCGCGGTGACGGAGAAGTACGCCGTGATACCGGATATGCAGATCGTGGTGGATCCATGGCTGATTGTGAGGGGGAGGTCGCAGGTGGGGTGGATCGGGAGAAGGTGGCGAGATTGGGGGTTATTCCGAAGTATGCGGAGGATGAGGCAGAGATCGTGTCGGCGGGGTTTAATCCGCTGAACTGCGTGAATGCGTGCTTGCTCTCTTTAGATTCTATTAGTCTTGACCACACTTTGCAGAATTTCTGCATCGAATTGTCACCAAAAAAGCTACCAATTAGAGTTGGTCGTATTTCTATGTCATCAATGTATAAATGTGCTTTTTTATAATTAATATTGGTTTTTATATAGTTTAAGCTTAGTGATATGATAGTTTATTCGAATGTTAAGGCACTTGTTTTGCAATATCGATTAATCTGCAGTACATAAGAGGAAATTCCTCTTACCAATAAAGTTATAATTCATCATCAATTATAGATTTATAGAATTTCAAATGATCCAATTTACTGTGCTTCATTAGTTTGTAATTAAATTATGGCTAGTGTTTCGTTTGTATATTGAAGTTAGCAGCCATACAGTAGTATATTACATGACGATAATATAGTGAATAATTGGAATTATGATGAGCGTAATGATGGTAGTTTACTAAATTCTATGCATTTTGTAAACAAGAGTGAAGTAAAATCAGAATAAGAGTGATATGTTTTGTAAACAAGAGTGAAGTAAAATCAGAATAAGAGTGATGTGTTTTGTAAACAAGAGTGAAGTAAAATCAGAATAAGAGTGATGTGTTTTGTAAACAAGAGTGAAGTAAAATCAGAATAAGAGTGATGTGTTTTGTAAACAATGGTGAAGTAAAATCATGCTAATAGTGATGTGTTTTGTTAACAAGAGTGAAGTAAAATCATATTAATAGCATGTGTTTTGTTAACAAGAGTGAAGTAAAATTATGCTAATAGTGATTTGTTTTGCTAACAAGAGTGAAGTAAAATCGTATTATCAAGATATAAACAACGAATTGAGGTCCTTGTGGAGTTGGCAAACAAAATTTAGATGTATGAAAATGATTATGAAATGAGATAATCGTAGCTAAAATTATTCAATCTAATTCAAATTATATTCATATATATTCGTACTTGTTTCAAATTTTGAATGACAAATTATGAACCTTTCCATTCTTATATCGGTGAAATCGAAGCTAATATAGTGGACTACGTACAAATCATTCAATGATATAATTGGCATAATAATTTGATTCTGTTATATCTTTTTATTAACATTTTCTCTCATTTTCTTCATCCCCTTTGCATCCTTTTATTATATCTTTTCTTTTTCGCCATCAACAATTGCGGACGGCCACTGCATAAGCGGCATCAGCTCTCTCCATTGCTTCGCTGCCTTAACAACATATATCTTCGCAGGCAGGTTGAGGTCGAAATCCCGATGGCTAACAGTGGACCCCACCACTTACGATGAACTGGTGGCGGCAGCGGCGCCGTCGTAGTGGCGACGCTTGTGCCCTCCCAAGACTTGCCCCGTGGGGAAGCGCTTGTGGCAGATTGCGCACTCGTGGACTCTCTCTCCGGCGCCGGAGGAGGGTGCCGCCAGAGGAGGTGCAAGCTGCTCCGCCACCTCTTTTGTGAGAGAAGGAGAGAGTGTGTGTTTGTGTGTGAGCGTGAATAGTGTGTATATGAAAATATGAGAATAAAGTTGATTTCCTAAAATACCCCATTGCAGTTTTTATTAATTAAAAATGTTTACTTATTTTAATCATTGAATTAAGATAATGAGTGGCTGAGATTTCTTCTCTAGTTATACACTTAAAATTAGTTATATCTTGATCACTATCCTATATATATAGGGATGTATTCATTTCCTTTTCCTATATTTCCTCATTTTTCCTTCTTAATAGCAGCCATTAGATTAGAGAAATGGATGGTCAAGATCAACATTGGGTAATTAATCCCGTGTTGCATTATTTGTCCTATTTTGTGCATTATGAGGGTACAATAGTAATATAATAATGGCTGGAAACCGCTACGAATAATGCACCACATGATAACGAGTAATGCATATAATTACCTATATAATGCACAATATGTGAACTGCAATGCATACGAACAAGATGTGTTGTGTTATGATGTTTGACACACGTTTCTTGTTTCCCCTAAGGGTTTAATAAGCTTAGGGGCTAGGGTATAGTACGTAGACACGTATGTAATCTTCACATGGTAACGAGTAATGGATATAATTGACTATATAATGCACAATTTGTGAACTGCAATGCATACGAACAAGATGTGCTGTGTTATGATGTTTGACACACGTTTCTTGTTTCCCCTAAGGGTTTAATAAGCTTAGGGGCTAGGGTATAGTACGTACGCATTAATAACAAATTATAAAACGATACGAATAATTCACCAAATTGTCACGAGTAATGTATGTTATTAACTATATAATGCACAATATGTGAACTGCAATGCATACGAATAAGATGTACCATGTTATGATGTTTGACACACGTTTCTTGTTTCCCCTAAGGGTTTAATAAGCTTAGGGGCTAGGGTATAGTACGTAGACATTACTAAATGCACGTATGTAATCTTCAATCCGTTGATTAACTCATATACACAATACCTCTAATAATGCATAATATATTGAGATAATGACAATTAACAGCTACATAATGCACTACCTAAACCAAATAATGCACATACGTATATTCCAATAACAACAATTTGTTAGTAATGTCTACGTACTATACCCTAGCCCCTAAGCTTATTAAACCCTTAGGGGAAACAAGAAACATGTGTCAAACATCATAACATGGTACATCTTATTCGTATGCATTGCAGTTCACATATTGTGCATTATATAGTTAATAACATCCATTACTCGTGACAATTTGGTGAATTATTCGTATCGTTTTATAATTTGTTATTAATGCGTACGTACTATACCCTAGCCCCTAAGCTTATTAAACCCTTAGGGGAAACAAGAAACGTGTGTCAAACATCATAACACAGCACATCTTGTTCGTATGCATTGCAGTTCACAAATTGTGCATTATATAGTCAATTATATCCATTACTCGTTACCATGTGAAGATTACATACGTGTCTACGTACTATACCCTAGCCCCTAAGCTTATTAAACCCTTAGGGGAAACAAGAAACGTGTGTCCAAACATCATAACATGGTACATCTTATTCGTATGCATTGCAGTTCACATATTGTGCATTATATAGTCAATTATATGCATTACTCGTGACCATGTGGTGCATTATTCGCAGATACCAAAATGTGGCAGTTACTTTTCCGTCAAATGTCAATAATTACCCTGTAATGCATACAACCACCTTCTATAATGCAACACGGAACCAGTTTTATAGAATCAATCTGATCCGTTGATGCCTTAGATCTAACGCGTAATATTAAGAAGGAAAAAAGATCTAAGATGTGAAAAGGAGAATAACGCTCCCCTATATATATATATATGCATACATGTGTACATCTTTGAGGTTTACAACATTTTACTTGGAGGATATTTACTTTTGCTTCGTATATGACGTGTAGCAACTAGCACATGTTAAATTGTGAGTAAGCTTCGTTTATGCTACATGTATTTTGGTTAGACAATGTGAATAGTCATAGTATCACTAATAGAAAATTTAACTTTGGTAGGATTTTGCCGAAGGAGGAAGCTTTCATATTTTTAAAAAAAAATGCATGATGCTAAAGCTATTAGGAGTGGGTATTCTAGCAGAACTGAAATAGAAAAGTTTTAGTGAAGTTAGTGAAGAATACTGAGAGATGCAAAGCAAAATTACAGGATTGAGAATTGTAAGTTCAAAAGGTAGAATTAGGAGATCAGTTACATTATTCGTAATAAGAATCACATTATTAATTTTTACATATGTTATTGTTTCGCAGTTCATTCTTATATGTAAGATTAGAACGAATATTTAGATTGTATGATATGAACCTAATTTAGTCATGTGATATTTGGAATTATTTTGAGGAATGTGATAAGAATATCTGACTGATGCATTGGATATGTTTTATATATTGTAAAGGAATCATTTGATGGAATATGATAGAAATATGTAATTGATGCAACGGGCATGTTTACACATGATTTTAGATTTATTTGAATCATTGAATTAAAGAGGATCCGTGACAGTCTTGCCCTGGATCTGAAATCACAATGGATATATTGGGACCTTCGGGTCAATCATATTGGGACCTACGGGTCATATTGGGACCTTCGGGTCAATCATATTAGGACCTACGGGTCAAATCACAGTGGGACCTACGGGTCAATCATATTGGCATATTAGAAATTTCGGACAGATACCAAGCTTGATTTGTCACATAATAATAAGCTGGACATAGAGGCATATGCATATGGATGTGAAATTGTTTATGATATTTAATGTTTATGGTTATAGGTGTTGCTAAGAGAATTTGTTTGATAATTGTAATGTGAATTAAAGGTGAAATTTATACACTGGGTTGTGGCTCATATAAACCATCAGTATTTTTCAGGAGATATAGATTAATATTGGTTTTTTTTAATGTATCTAATATTAGTGTTTTATGTGACATGTGGGTTAAGAGTTTTAGTTTTTTTTTTTTTTTGATTTTTTTACTATAAGAATATACGTTAGAGAGGTAAAGGTGTGACCGTTAGATTAGTTCAAACCAATTTTTGCAATAAATCAATTCGTTAGAAGTGCACATGTATGCAGGTAAACACAACTTAATTTTCGTTATATAAAATTTAAATGGAACGATAGCTTAGAACTTTGAAGTTTGAACCTTTCACAATTCCGTCATACCAACAATCTGGTGGACGTGATGCGAGTGAACTGAGGCAATATTATCGACACACTATTATTTACAAACTCATCAGTTCGGACGTTTGTATCCATTTTGGCTATGCAATAACAGTTTGGATTCATAAATGATACAAACATTTAAAGTTTGAAATTGCTCTCATTTCTCACTTACGTAGGCAATTCTTTCTCAATATTTTGTCAAACTCCAACTCCTATAGATTTCAACGAATCATCAAAAGTCATTCTTTAAATATTCAATCTTCTTAATTGTGTTACCACTATAAGACCCTAATCATCTGTTAAATGTGGTTTTCAACCTTGCTCCTTCAAACAATTTAAGCATTTGATCACAACTTAACCTTTGATTAATGGATTCGTCTTAAGTTTATATATTGGCCTTATGTAGTCAACTGAAACACCACGTGGCTATGATCAATTATCTTACAATATTGTGTCGTTGGCAGATATGTTCAGACTTACCGTTATATAATCCATTTTATGCTCTTTATTAATGAAAATGCATACAAAGTCATTGGCTTAAAATACAAAGTTTTGCCATATCAACGTCGATTTTTAATATCATCAAAATTTCAAACCATCCCTAATGTATAGAGAGAGAAAGGGGCATTGAAATCAAGTTTTTGAATGAGGAAAGCTTAATAAGAAAGATAATTGGGTAAAATGATAAAACCCATGGGTGGTAGCGCAGCAACACAGAATTAGGAGGAGGCTGTGGTGTTTGCTACTTTCTCTGCCTCGCCTTCACTGCTTAACTCCTCCTCCTTCACTTTAAATACTTTGAAGATTGCTAGATTAGTGTCGCCTGAACAACAAAAACATCCATCAAATATATTATGCATTAGCAGCCATCAAATTATGAAATAGGTATGTCATGCTTTATGAAGTAAAGGGACCAACAATATGTGTGTGATGGGTCAACTCAAGAGTAGTATGATTGAAAGGAATTATCAGTAGTATTACTATTACTATTACTATTACTATTATCATGTTCATGAATCATGATCATGCACACAAGAAATTGCATACCAAATGTGATGAGATTCCCTGGTGATGCAGGGGAGACTATTCCAGGCAGAAGCCGCTTCTCGTTGATGAAGGTACCATTCGTGCTGTCTAAATCCGTGATCAAGAGGTTCTCTTCTGTCTTCTCAATCCGAGCATGCGCACCCGACACTGCCAATAGTTGTCCAACACAACACAAACCAAAGAGAGGTATCACAATGAGAATCATGTCTAGGATCAATAACACTTCCATTCAAGATTTCAAACCAAACAACTAAACCTTCCTTGTCAACAATTACACTGCCATTGTAAAACACACACACCCACACACCCCAAATCTAAGATTTTGCATAATCATTAATCAACGTGTATGATGCCAAGATCAGCAGCAAGGCTAGTAGGTGTAAACTATGATAATGAATTAAAATGAAAGAAACAAAAGAATACAGAGCATGTATTAGTAATTCAAGTACCTGTAGGCACAGGAAGAACTATATCCGCTTTGTCAGGAACGCGCCCAACAGTAACTACGTTCTGAATCCATCTCAACAACAACCATTCAGTAATGAATTACTTAAAAATAATGCCAAATTATATCCTAAAACTTACAGAATCAATTTGGAATGTGCCTGGCCTCGCAATCTTATAACCTATATGCCTAAAATCGCCATCACCTGTTTAGCAATTAACACTGTAAGAAGATTTTTCTCCCAAATAGTAGAATTTTGCCACTCAAGCAATGCAATGGAGACATCAGTTAAATAATAAGGTGATTTTTCAAACCCTTGGTGTATCAAGGTTTGAATCGGATGAATGAATAACGTATATCTTTGCAGATTACAGACAAGCTCTAAATTTTTCCTAATAACCTTTAGATGATCAATGTATCAATCTCCCTCTCTCTCTCACGCACACACACAAAGAAGGAGATGAGGTTAGCTGACCTACGGCTTGAAGAAGCCACGTTGAAGAGGCATTGGTTGCAGCTTCAGTGGTAGAATCCGAAGCTCTTACGGCGACGAAATTCCTCAGCTCTCTGGCAGTAAATTTGAGGTTTCTGGGCAGGCAATTATAGCCATTAAAATTGACAGTGGCGCGACCTAAAGAGGTGGTTTTGGCTGCGGAAATTGGTGGGGAGAGAGAGTTGGCCTTCGCATATGAGAGAGAAAGAGAATGGCCACTCATTTCTACTACTTTCTCTTTCTCAGGCTCCGGATTTTTTTGGTGTGAATCTAGATTTTTGAAATTAAGGAGTAGTATATAATATATCTGTTTCTGATGTTTTGTGATCATATAAAATAGATAGGTGAACAATAATAGGTGGCATACGATTAATGCTTTGGATAACCAAAAAATCTTGGTCGCTGTCGCCCCTCCCTCATCATTATCATAATCATTTTCATCGTTCTAAATTATACTCCATTTGGTTTTAATTTTGGCCAAATAATTATTAATTTGTAAAGTTCAATTCTAATTGCAAATTTGCAACAGGTCAAACTTTCAACAGATTTGCGATAAATATGCAAAAAATTTCACTAGATGTGATCGATGACTTAAAAATAAACTAAAATATAGATGAATAATCTAATGAAGCTATTGTGCCCTGATTAGTGTGCTTGTTGGGCACATGAATAATTTGGATAATCAAATGAATGATGGAGTAGATATTTAATTGGAGCTACAGCTAAAAAATATGAACTGTATAAGTTTAATGTGGAATTGCAAGGTACTAAGGTCATAACAAGTTCTATATAAACTTATAAAGGGATGTAATGAAATTGTTTGAAATCCATATTTAATAGAGTTTTTACTGGTTGTTGATAATTTGTTGTTCATTTTTGCATTTGTCTATTCTAAATACATGTAATCTAAGTCTTTAAAATAAGAGATAATTGATGCGTAATATCATAAAATTTTCAAAAAATTTATTTTTTCTTTGATATGTAATATCATAAACTTAATTAGTAGTTGTTGAATTTTCCCAATGACGACTAAATTCAGCTACACCATCACATTTTATTAGGTATAGTTACCACAGAAAAATGATAGTGATATGAATATAAAGTTCATAAAATGAAATATGATTATTAGTCTCATTTTAATGTAGTCAGATTTTGTCAATGATAGAAAAATTCAACAACTATTTAAAATCGTGATATCATATGTCAAATTTAAAGTTTGTGGGAAAAAAATAAATTTTTGAAAAGTTTCGTTATGTTAGGCGCCAATACTGCTTTAAATAATGTTTTTGTTGTATTTAGTGTATTTTCTCAATCCATTAGTATAATTTATGATAATGAAATATACAAGGAATAATTTTTTTAAGTAACACTGTTGAATTAGAAAGGTGTTAATAATATATCTTTTTGTACTTATTTGTATTAAATTGATTATTACACTACGTAGTTTAGTATATAAACTAAAATTTCATAATTATGACATAGGAGTACTTGTATTATATTTTCAAACAATATGGCAATAGAGTTTGTGGAAGCAAATTTTTAACAACTACAGGAGAAAAAAAAATTCCCCAAAACAATTTGAATAAGAAAACCCTAAATCCCCAAATTCCCCTCTCTCGTCACCACCCTCCCAAATTCCCAATTCATCGCCATTCACGCGCGCTATGCTTACAGCCTGATTATCACATCGGGACTTCAAGGTATTTCTCTGCTAGAACATGGCGGAAACGCTGGCTAGGACGCCGAACCAGACATCGCCGACGCGTTCGAGGTCGGTGACGGAGACGGTGAACGGGTCGCACCGGTTCGTGATACAGGGATACTCTCTGGCGAAAGGCATGGGCGTCGGTAAACACATAGCGAGCGAAGAATTCACGGTGGGAGGGTACAAATGGGCCATTTATTTCTACCCCGACGGGAAGAACCCCGAGGATAACTCAACCTATGTCTCGGTGTTCATTGCGCTGGCGAGCGAGGGTACTGATGTGCGGGCGCTCTTCGAGCTCACGCTCATGGATCAGAGCGGGAAAGGGAAGCATAAGGTGCATAGCCATTTCGATAGGTCGCTCGAGAGCGGGCCCTATACGCTGAAATACCGCGGTAGCATGTGGTGAGTTTATCTTTTCATTGTCATTCTTGCAAGTTCCTATTTGGATACCCGGCTTTCGTTTACACTTTTGCGGCGTGAAATGGATGATGTGTTGCTGAGACTATGTGATTTTATCTGAATTGATTCTTTAATGTTTTTCTTGCCTTTTTATTTTTGGTCTTACTCAATGAACAAACGACTATTTTTTCTTCTTTAGATTTTGGGCATGCTAATTCTATGGGTTGAGATATAGGCTGCTATTTTGTTAATCATCATATGTCAGCCAGCTTCCATTGTTTCTTGGGATGAAGTTGGATTGTACCCTACATGAATTGCATCTGTCCCAGTTTAGTAACTTTAGTTGCATTACCAAGAGGGTTTAGACTTGGTGCTAACTGGTTCAGGTATATATCATGATTCTTTAACTCTATTTCCCTGTATGATCAATGCTGGACTATAGGTCAGGGACATTTAATATTGGACTTACACGAATAAAGGAAAAACTGCATTGTTGGGTTAAATAAAAAGTGGTTTATGTTACACTATCAGGTTTATAAGATTAGCTCCACATTTGGTAACACGTTTTAATCAGTTCCTCCAGGATGGTTTAGTACCTAGTAATCTATATCAAAAGATGTAATGAAAATTCTTATCACAGATTTACAGATTGTGTTAGTTTGGGCCTAATGAATTTTATGAATCATATCAATATTCTTTAATTGGGTAAAGTTGGTGGTCTTCCTTTCTAATAATTACGTTTTTAACTTCTTCTGTGCCTTAATGCAGGGGGTACAAGCGTTTTTTCAGGAGAGCTATGCTTGAAACATCAGATTTTCTTCGAGATGATTGCTTGAAGATCAACTGTACAGTTGGAGTTGTTGTTTCTGCCACTGATTGTTCTATGTTACACTCTATTCAGGTTCCAGAATCTGATATTGGGTCAGACATTGGGATGCTTTTAGAAAACATGGAAGGTTCTGATATCATATTTAATGTATCCGGGGAGAAATTCCATGCCCATAAGTTGGTATTATCTGCCCGTTCCCCCAAGTTTCGGTCTGAGCTCCTCGAAGGAGTGGATATTGAAGCGGAAGAGGTTATGGTACCGGACATGGAACCTAAAGTTTTTAAGGTGAGTGTTGTTATAGTTTTGATCTGCTCTTTCTGGTTCTACTAGAGTAATTATCTTACCTAACAGTAAGCTTTTGCATTTTGGTGATTTGCTATTTCTGCCCTTAAATTAGTGAGGTTGATGAAATGGCTAGCCTGTTCATTTCCATAATGGGGAATGTGGATACATGCTAATGTTCTTTGATTCACGACAGGCGCTGCTGCACTTTATCTACCTAGATACCTTGGCTGAAGATGAGCTGATAGCATCTAGTTCTTGTTCTACACATTTGGTAGCTGACACCCTGACTGCAAAATTGCTGGCTGCAGCTGATCGTTATGACTTAGAAAGACTCAAAAGGATATGTGAATCTCATCTGTGCAAAGATATATCTGTAGATTCAGTTGCACAAGTACTTTCTTTGGCAGATTGTTATCATGCTGCAGAATTGAAAGATGTCTGCCTTAAATTTGCCGCTGAGAACCTGGCAGGTATATGACTTGTGGACTTCTTTCTTTAACCCGTGATTATTTGGAATCTTGTTATTTCTGATATAAGAGGAGATCCTCATTTCATTACCTGGCTCCTTTCCTTATGACAGTTGCTATTCATTTCATTGTGGTTGTCCATAAGATGCTATGGCATTTATAGGCCTATATTAGTTTTGAGAATGAGATGGAAATCTCCTCTCACTAACACATTTTGAAGTTTCATTTTATGGTACCAATAGAATTTATGCCAATGACCTTTGATTTGCTTTTCCCAGCTTGTTTTTCAGTATGTATGTATGTCTTCTTACAGTAGCATCCTAACTTGGAGGAAACATGATTCTTCTAGGTGTTGGTCTTTAGAGATAAATTAGATTTGTGTAAATTTTGCCAATGGCCAAGCTAGTTGTCTTTTTTTTTGGGGGGGGGGAGTAAAGTAAAACATATTATGAAATTGTTGAAGGAAAGTGCTTCCACAAATTCTTCGACAGACACTTTACTTTTTTTTTATCTTCTCGGACGATCACCTCTTTCATGAACAAACTCTTTCTTCACCAGTCTTCGCCTTCCACTCTCTTGAACTTCAACATCGAAGATTTTTTCTACTTTCTTTCTGTCCATTTTTAAGAATGAATTGAAACCCACAACTGTGTGCCTATTTATAGACCGCTGTGTCACTTTTTCATTGTAGTGTTCTCAATTATTCATGTCATTTGATAATTTGTTTCCTTATTAGAGCTAGACAGATAAGTGCATCTGGGTGCTAACATAAGCATCTAGTAGCAAAAGGTAGATTGAAAATTTGAAATTATAGTATGGAGTAGTATGTTAACATAAAAATGTGTAAAAATCTAACTAATCTAGGGGTGATATATGGTGGATTATTCACAAAAAAGCGTATAATAATGATCACACAATAAAAGTTCATTTTTAATTTTCAAATAAAATATAAGGTATCACGCATTCACGCCACTTATGTGTCATATAATCAGCTATTCTGCTTCATATTTTCTTCCCTTGTCTCTATAACATTTTTATTCTTTGTTACTTTTCAATTAAAATGTAACAACTATTATATATGAGAATGTATATTTCAGTCTGTGTTGCTATGTATTTACTGTATTTACTTTTTGACGTAGTTCAAATTGTAACTATATATTAGGTGGTATTTAAATGAAATGTAGCATGCTTACGTAGTTCAGTATTGATGCTTTTGTATTTCTTAATGTTGCTCACAACATTTTGGAACTTCTCAGTCGACCAAGGTTTAGAATTGGAAGTTAGTATATGTTGTATTTGCATATTCTGGAATGATTAATAGGTACATAAGGGAAGTGCAAAGTTGTATTTGCATAACAGGCTCCTAGTGTAACATTTCTGCATCATTAAGTAAGACATTAATAATTATAGTACAAATCATAAAATGATTATATTGTTTAACTCATACTTTGATACCCGCAATTACTTGACTTGTGTTTGGATCTACATTGTGGACAATATACTAGTATCTTCTTCTCCATGATCTTTGAGTTTGTATCTTTGAGGTGACTCAGACAAGCTAGAAATTGTAGCCTATTAGATTGCAACTGCCATGTACTATGTATTTTAGCTTTGTATATTGATTCCCTGCGATATACAATCTCCCATGACTCTTTTTGCAGCTGTCATGCGTTCGGATGGTTTTGAATATCTTAAAGAAAATTGCCCATCTATACAGTCTGAGCTTTTGAAGACAGTGGCTGGCTGTGATGAAGACTGCAGCAATGGTGGTGTCAAGTCCGGGAGTGTGTGGGCTCAGCTCTCTGATGGCGGTGACAACAGCAGCCGGAGAGTTAGGCAACGAACTTGATTTTGGAAGGTAGGAATGATAGCTAAGGAGTGAACAATATTTTCTGTAACAATTGTAATTAGCAAGTAATGTTTTGTATTTCGTTCAGAAAATTATGGTGACAGATTGAAGTTGGTTCATTTACTCTGCTTATTGTACCTTATTGTGCTTTGATCCAAAAATTGAATTCAAAAGTACTCCTTGAAACAAGTGAAAATTAGCTTTTGTTTCAGGCAATTATATGATAAAGTGCCTCAAACCAAGTGACTAGAACGTAAAGAAATAACAACATATATTCGTCAAAAGCCCTCATAAATGAAACAAATATAAATGCGCACAAGTTGTTACAATGTGAAACTGCTAGACATCAAGACAATTCATCACAGAATTGTTCCTGAAAAAGTAAGCAATCTGCCCCAATATTGAGGCCAGAACATAAATTCACGCGACAAGTAGCAATGAAAAATAGAAAACATGTCCAGAGGCAGTTGATAATCTGCGTTTTCTCGAATGCAAATAAGTGGACTAGATGGTAGGCATGACATTCCAAGCACTGGAATCATGATCATGGTGGCTTGGAGTTGATGGAGTTGCCACTGCATCAACTATTTTGCAGTCTTTGCTCAAATCGTCACCATAAAAAGCTTCGATTGCATCTTTTACAGTGTGTTCGTTAGTTTGGTGCTTAACTGGGCTGAAGCAGTTTGAGGCAAGCAAAAAATCGGGTCTGGAAAAGATCATCTGGTTTCTTGCCTCAATGCTATCATCATATGGCAATAGGGCCCCGTTTATAGCTTCTTCCTTAACTAAAACATCACAATAATGCAGGATAAAATCAGGAAAAAACCCCAGTGAAGTAAATGCAGCTCACAAATAGAGCGATGAAGGTTGTGTAAGGAACTCGTACCTGGAAAAGTCCCCGTATGGAAGGTCTCATCCAACGAGTTCCCACTGAACATTGATGGGGAAGAATGACCTAAAGGAGAGAGTTGATTATCATACGCTCCCCATTCCGTCTCGTGGAGAGTATGTAATGAGTCATCCATAAAAGTGGGTGCATGTGGAGTATTAACACTGTTGCTCTTGGAGTTTCTTATGGTTTCTGATTCAGATAGAACTGCTTCCAATAAACCACTATTTTGGGGTGAAAGATTACATGAGTTCATGGGCTCATTTGGGGGCGACTGGATTAAATTTTCATCGGACTCAAGGTAACGCAACGGGGAAGAGGGTGAGGGTGAGGGTGAGCCCCAAGTACCCATCTGTGTTTGGAGTGAAGGGAGCTCCGGCTTCGTTGCCCAAGAAGGCTCTGAAGAAGAGTTTCCATTTAAGACGGCATGGCTGCCATTAGGTAAACTCGAAGTTCTCGCATTGTCAGTTGCAGGATTATGATCATATGCAGAGAACACTGGCGATTTCCCAATTTGCATAGAACTATCAAAATGGTATTGATTCCCACCTGGGAAAGCATTACATATAGGAGCATTTAAGCCAGGGAACATCGGTTCTGACCCGCAAAGACGCTTGGATGGATGAACTGTTGGGAGCAAGGACTTGTTATGGTACGGATTGCTTAGACTCTGCGTAAGCAGGCTACTTGCGGGAATGTCAGGCAAGTTACCAGGAGGAAAGTTCAGCATGAATATATGGCGATTAAGTTCCAAATTCTTAAATTCCACAGCTGGAATGTCAAAATTGTTATTTGGCATGAGTTCTGGATGGTGCACGTTACCAGAGGATAAATTACTCATGTCGTCACTTTGCAGGTTGTCATTCAATGGCTGCGAACAGATATCAGGTGGATAAATTGGTAAACCAGCACGTTGTCTTCTTTTGATTCTGGTGTTCCAGTAATTCTTAATCTCATTATCTGTGCGGCCAGGCAACTGCCAGTAGAGAAGAAAAGGATGAGAAGCTGAGCAAGAAGATGTTATTATGCTGAATATCAAATACTTAGTAGTTAATGGAGCAAAATATTTCCATCACACCAAACAGATATAAAAAAACCCATGTAACTACAATATCTCATACGATGAAAGATTATTGCTAAACTCTAATATATTGTGCTACTAAGTGATCAATACCAGTAATATCATAATTGTACTTGACAAGCTATAACTCAAAATATAACCTAGAATGGCCACTTTACGGCCCCATACACTATAAACCTGTGCACATAGCAAGAAGCCATCTCTATCACGTATACAATGTGCACCTTTAATCCTTTCTTTTACATTTGAAAGCAGGTGAAGGTCACATGTTTCATGATTATAATGATGACATGAGAAATGAAACTGCCTAAATGAGGAAACAGATATATCATATGCCAAGATATTTTTCACAAGACATGAGAATAAACTGAAGCACTGGGACACACCTCAGCAGCCATTCGAGCCCATTTGTTTCCCATCTGGGCATGGAGTTCAATTATGCGATGCTCCTCCTCAGCCGTAAACGCACCTTTCTTAAGATCTGGTCTGAGGTGATTCGCCCACCTCAAACGACAACTTTTCCCACAGCGGGCAAGACCCGAGTGTTTCTGAACTGCATTCCAGTTACCCTCCCCGTTTTTGGTAACATATTCAACTAAAATTGCATCTTCTGCAGAAGTCCACGGACCTTTTTTAAGTGGGCCATTCCCTCCGACATTTCCTTCAGTAACATCATCAACAGATGGGGAATCTACACCACTATTGGGCTTCGTCCTCTCATCACTTTCAGTCGACATTCTATCTCCTAAATTTTGAAAAAACAAGAAGCAAACGTGTGAGGCAGCAAGTGGGGCTTTATGCATGGTTTTCTAAAGAGACTTTAAACTTTGTGCAACCCAAAATACCCAATCTCATTTTCTTCCAAAAAACTAGTTATCTCACCAATCAAGAAGCCACGAATTTTGAGAAAGAGGAAATACAAATTGCCAAGAATATCTTTACCTATATAAACCATAAAGTCCCTGCACGTTATATGAGATAACAGACATAACGCACGTAGAATTCGTGATTGCACAAGTCACGTCACGTCAATAGGGTCGATTCCAATGGAAAAAGTTGATGTCTGAGAGGCCAATCAAGTTCGAAGAGATCCTACAAAATATAATATCAAATTTTGTAACACATTTGCAACACGCCATCAGAAACAGGCGAAGGACAATGCCAAAAGTTCACAGTTTTATGAGTGAACTGTCCAAATATAACTGTACAAGTCAAACTCAAAACACTTAAAGTGACATCTTTTCTGGGTCCTATAATTTAGAAAGGAAAATTGCACAATTTATACATTGGCATGATGCATACACCCAAAGAACTAATAGATGAATTATCAATTACAAGTGGTGAAAGTACAGCAGTTTGAGAATTTTCCTGAATAGAAAGAGAATCAGAATCCAGTTTCCTTATAATCCTTGGAAACAAAATCGGTTGACCAATGATTTTCCATGAAAGCTAAGTTCAAGGCGAGCAATTCAATCGAGCGTTACAATTTGACAAAACAAACGTTGCCTCCAGAAAGACACTATTCCTTACTTCTGCAAGTCCCTAGAGAATTACCAAAGACGGCATGCATGCAAAAAAGAAGCCTCACGTGATTTGGCAAAAAAAGCAAAATGTAACTATAATCAGATTATAACTATATTCTGCAAAAAAAAGTAACTCATTACTTTCTGCAACACACAAGCATTACAACGGACTACGTGAAAAAGTAGGGTTATAAAATTAAGCAAACACAAGAAAGGGAAAATATTAAATGGCAGAATCTATAAACAAATACACTTTCCATAATTCCAAGGCATAGTTTTCACAAAGTTCTTGTCGACAAAAAAGAACAGCCATTGAACTACAGAGGTCTAACATCCGAATAACATTCCAAATTAACATAATATCACTAGTATCTACTATTAATCACACTAACGATTATGCAAATAATATTAAATGCAATTATTATCTACCTTGATCCAGCGATCTCTCCAAATTAAATCTTTCGAAATGGAAAATCTAGTCTCTTAGTATCCAAGTCTCAATTTTTTTCATTTATATTTCCTGGGAAAAGGCTTTTTTCTTTAATAAGAAAATAAACGAAAGCAATGCCGCAAACTCCAATCTGCGCTTAATTTTGACGAATACAAGAACAAAATAAGAGCTGAAAACTTTGAAGGTCGGGCAAAATCGGAATCATGGCAATAGGGAAATAGATTAAAAAAAAGATTTAAGAATCCGGAAACCCTAGTGAAGAATAGATGAAATGGCACCAGATCCACTTGTTCATGAAAAGGAGATAAAGATAGAGAAAGAGAAAGTGAAACCATATATATAGAGAGAGAGAGCGAAGAATAAGCTAATAGCATGTGAAACTATGAAAAATAAAAAAAATTGAAAATAAAAATAAAAAATGAAATTGCAGAATTGAAAGAGAGGAGAAAGAGTGAGAGAATTAGCTGGCAGGAGAAGTGGTAAAATGGAGGAGAGGTTTGAGGGGTGAAAAACACCTCAATTTGGAGTAGGAATGGCAAAAAACACTCATAAACGCACTACTCCTTTTCCGGGACTTCATTTATTTGTAGACATTTGAATGTTTATTGTATTGATTGAACTCTACCCTATCTTCAATGCTTGCCACTTTCTCTCTCATAGTGAGTGAGTGAGAGAGAGAAAGAGGAAATCAAAGCCAGTAACCTGAAAGCCTAAAATTCTGCTAGAGGAGGGAGAAAGCCAGAGCTGGAATTTCATGTGCCGCGGTGCACTGCGCCAACAATTTATACTATTACCATAAAATTATTATTAAACTCGATATAATTTTTCTAATGTGATGAAAATACAAATCCCATAAATAATCATAGGGAGTTTTAATTTACTGAGATAATTTATACTTCATATTTATACTTCATATTTCATTTTGCATTATGTCTTCTTCTCGTGGTGGACCGGGACGTGGTGATCTGGGCAAAGGAATTGCCCAAGATCAAAATAGTTGTCCCCAAAGATCAAAGCGACCTAGTCGTCGAGAAGTTATGGAAGAGGTTTCCGAGTGGCGGCTTAACGCATGCAAGTAAGTTCTAAATAATAAAATTATTTTTACAATTCATAATTTCATAAGATTGAGTTTTTTTAAAAAAAAATTGTGTTCCTAATTAAAACTTCAACTTATATAATATTTATAGATAGAAGAAGATCATAGGATGGTCATGCTACTCGCTGAAATGCATCAAGGTGGGGGAAGGGGCGGTGGTAGTTCCCAACAACAAGATGACGAGTACGACGTGTCTATATCGTCAGACTCAGACAACAATGATGATAGATCTCATTCTCGTATTCCGTCTAGCACCGGCGGAAATAGGGACATGCCTCCCCCTCCACCCACTAAAAAAATATTGAAATCTGATATTTTTGTTAAACACTACAGGAAGGTCCCGATGGTAATTCCAAGTCCTAATGATCCGCTCTCTCAAGAAGAGACATTGGCGTTTCATGTATATTGTAACTATTGTGATAAAGTCTATAAATTTGCGAGTGGTGGGGGATGTGGCACCCTCCGTCGTCATTTGGTGACAACGCATCCGGTAGAATGTGGCACTGCCTCTACCCAAACCCAACTAAACTTCCAACCCGGTTGCTCAGGTTCGTCAGGTACGCCTCTTTTTAAATATGATCCTAGAAATTTTGCTGCGTTATGACTATATGGGCTGCAATGAAGCATTTTCCTTTTAATGTTTATGATGACAAAAAAATTGAGGTTACTATGCAAAGTGGTTTGAATGTAGCTGTCAAAAGAGTAGGTCGAATGACCGTTCAACGATCTACCGTTCGACAATGTTTGGAGAAAAAAGTTGAATTATCACGTTATTTACTCAACTTGGGACACAAAGTGAACATTTGCTCAGATGTATGGACTGATTGTTTTAATATACATTCATACATGGGCATTACGGTTCACTTTTTGGACAATAGTTGGACTTTGAACAAGCGTTTGATTGGTTTTAGAGAATTTGAGACACCACACACTGCACCCGAAATTGCTTCTTTAATTATTCAAGTTTTGAATGAATTTCAATTATGCAATAAGATATTTTCTGTTGGTTTTGATAATGCAACTGCTAACACTGCAAGTATTAATGACTTGATTGCGGCTTGTGCTCCGGTTATTGGTGGTAAGTATTTTCATCAAAGATGCATATGTCATATTTTGAATTATGACAAAAGCATGTTAGTCCTATTAGAACTGCAGTTAGATTAATCCATCAAAAACCGCCTATTGGCAAAGCTTGGAAGAAGTATTGCCATCAAAAGAAGGTAAGATATACGAATTTTACCATAGATGTGTCTCATGGATGAAATTCGACATATGATTGTCTGAATTCTACTTTGACGCATAAAGATTATTTGTGTTATTTTTTTAGAACCTATCCCGTTTCTGATTTATATCTGTCGCATACTTGTTGGGGTCATAGCGTGAGTTTATTTAAATTGTTCAAATATTTCAAAAATGCGACTGTTGAATTATCGGGTGTTTATTGTTGCATTGTTGTTCGTGTTTTAAAGCATTGCATGTAAATATCACTTGGTTTTAAAACTGCGATGAAAAATGCTTCCTCTTCTCGTGAATTGATGTGTGTTTTATATTATATGATTGAAAAATGACTTAAGTATTTCAGTAAGATTCCAACGGTATTTTTGATTGCAAAGGTCTTTGATCCAAAATGGAAATTAGCCGGTACCTCCAGGATTTTAGATTTTTATTATAATAATTTGAGTTCTATTGATCTTGATCCACTTTAAGCATTGCAAGCGGATACCAATAACCAATATGGAGTGAACCTAACCAAAACATTTCAAATAAACCTCTCGGACTGGTCAATTGTCCAACAAGCCTTCGAGTTTAACTTGCGTGCTCTCTACACCGAATATGAAACCAAGTATAACAATACCCACCAAGTTAGAGGACCTACCCCTCCTCAACAACATAATTTTGGCTTCGCATTTCAAACTGATTATCATGATCCCGACGCGCAATCCCAATTAGCCGACCTATACAACTACAGCACTGGCGGAAGGTCGACCTCATGTATGGTAAGTGAGTTAGATTTATATTTCGATTCACTCTTTTCCTTTGGTGATGAAGGTCCTACTCCTCCCGCCCAAATCGACGTCCTCGATTGGTGGGGAACATACGAGAAAGATTTTCCCATACTTGCGTCAATGGCCAATGAGATTTTTTCAGTTCCGGCTTCCACTGTCGCCGTCGAGTCCGCTTTCAGTGTTGGATCACGTGTGTTGGATGAATCAAGAAGTAAGCTATCCGCGAAAAATATGGAAGCCGTGATGTTACTTGATGATTGGGCCAAAGCTGACGTCAAAGAACAAGAAAATGATTGAGATGATCGTCAGGAGGAATCACAAGAAGAATTCACCGGGGATGAATCGTAGGCCAACCGTCAACCGCCATCCAAGCAAGCCAAATAGATAAGTAAGGTAAGAGAACTACGTGGGCTTTGATTCCCTAAAGCAAATGAGCATTAGGGATACGTAGGCACCTCAACTTAAATTTAAAATTTAAGTTGAGCTCAAGTCCTTTTTCCTTTATTTCTTTTTTTTCATTTGTTTCTACTTTAAAAATATGCAAATACAATTCTACCCTAGTCGGTTAAGTAGATTTCTCTATAAGGCTAAATCCGGGAAACTTTTGACAATTCTACTATAATTGTTGATTGTTAGACTAAACTTAACATTTAAGGTTGAATTGCTAAAGGTGTCCTCAATTTAGTTATGTAGAAACATCTCCTTCGCCGACTAAGAGTATATATACTTATAAATTTATTGTTCAGAACTTCAAATATTTTTTGTAACTAGTGTTATCACTCGTGCTATGCACGGGACAAAAGATTTTCAAATAATAAAAATATATTAACAGATAAATATATATTAAAATAAAGAATATAGAGTAAATAATATAAAAACATATTTACAGATAAAAATATAAACTATTATAAAAAGTATTCATAACATTATAAACAATCAAAATATTATAAACAACAATAAATATTATAAACCCACCGTCGTCTTGCCGCGCTCGTCATCCATCGTCGGAGCTGTCGCCGGATTCCAAGAGCTTTGCTCTGCTGCAATCAAAATAAAAAAATCAGAAATCAGTCTACATAAATATTGATTCAGTAATTAATGGTGGTGTATTTATATAAATATTTAATCTTTTTTGAGAAGCTACTACTATATTTCATTATACCAATTTTTTTTGTCAAATAATATTTGTCCCTCCCTCTAAGTTTCCCTCTCTCGGTCTCTCTCTGTCACAAGCAAAAAATTGCACACTGCTCTATGCCGTCAGACTTTTCTAAGAATGACAAAAAGGGTAAATAAAATAGGTTTACATTTTCCCGCCAAAAAGGGTAATATTGTCTTTTTAATATCTAATAGTATGAGTGTAGTAATATTAAATAAAAGAAATAAGAACAAAATAGGAGATGTGTGGATGAAGTAGAATAATATATACAAATAAAGAAAATTGTATCACTAAATCTAAAAGATAAAAAAGCAAATAATTTGAACATATAAATAGATCTTAATTTCGTTCGATCAACAAAACATATGCATTCATAAGTGCAAACAAAAAAACTTATAAAAACAATAGCAGACCGGTAGTTTATAAATTTTGAAAAACTTATTTGTAAACAACATTAACAGTAGAATCACTTCTACTATAATTTCATCTCCACAAACTAAAATCTTCAAACCTTCACGACTCATGACTCTAGATATAACAACATACAGTTTGTCCATGACTAAACACTGATTTATTCAAAAATATTTACACGATGTGTTCAATTTCAATTCGTTAAGTTTTATTATCATCGATAGAATTTTATATTCTTAATTAAAAAAAATTCACAATAGTTCGAAATATGAAATATTATTATCATCGATACTTTTATATTCTTAATTACTACTCCTTCGGCTCCATAGTAGTGGAGACATTTTTTTCCAACATGGAGATTGAGAAAAAGACGTGTGAAAAAAGTGAGAGAGAAAGAAAAGTAAGAGTGAGAAAATGTGTTTCAAAATGAAAAATGATTCTACTACTATGGAATGGAGGAAGTAGAACTTTATGGATTCTAAAAGAGAAATATGAGTAATTGTAAATCAAAGTCAACTCAATTTTCACTATATACTACGAAATTTAATTACTTAGTAAAAAAGACTTGAAAATTTTATTTTCCCTCTTGAGTTAAAGTAATACCAAATGTACTATCTAATAATACCAAGAAAATAACACATAATATGTGTTCGTATTAATAAAAATTTTAATGTGATGCAATATTGTTCTTTTTTAATAATGACATTAGTTTAATTTCACTTTATCATTATTTATTGGTGTTTTAAATTATTATTTGATTTATCTAAATTTAAGTTCAATTTACACAGTTCAAAATTTTGTGAAGTCTAAAAAATAGAAATATGAGCTAACCAAAGTCAACTAAATTCTAACTATATACTATAAATTTAGTTAATTAATGAAAGAAAATTTAATTTAAAAATATATATTATATAAAATCCAATATATTCGAAATCCAAATTAAAACTTAGCTTAAAATATAATAATAGAGACAACACTCAAAATAAAATTCTATTTAACTAAAAAAGATGTACAATACGATAAATTGAGTGCATAATTTTATACCATTATTTGAATTCTAAATTATACTCCAAAACACAACACACTAAAAGCCCATTAAACATTAAACTAAAGTCCAAACAATATACATTGAATTAATATTCCTCAAACCCTAATTCCTTCCTAATAGGCAGCGGAAATCAGCTCCCGGCCAGAGCACCGCACCTTCTTCCTTGCCGCCGCGCCTTCCTCACCCGCGTTGCTGCTCTGCCTCCTTCCTTACTCGCCCACGCCCGTCGCCCCACCGTCAGCCCTGCCTTTCGTTTCACGCATATGCCGCCTTGCTGCCGGTAAAGATCGGATCTTTGAAGTGGCGGATAGAGATGCCATGATAGGGAGGCTGCGAAGGAGGGACTTGACGGAGGAAATTGAAGGTTTTGCGGAGGATTTGGTGGGTTTGTAGCCGCTACCGGTGCAGTACATCTCTCTCTACTTCCTCTTCTTTTTCATCTTCTCACCTTTCGTCCCTATCTCTCTCGCACCTGATCCCTCACTTTCTCTCGGCCAACCGTCGTCTTGCCACGCTCGTCATCCATCGTCGGAGCTGTCGCCGGATTCCAAGAGCTTTGCTCTGCTGCAATCAAAATCAAAAAATCAGAAATCAGTCTACATAAATATTGATTCAACAATTAATGGTGGTGTATTTATATAAATATTTAATCTTTTTTGAGAAGCTACTACTATATTTCATTATACCAATTTTTTTTTGTCAAATAATATTATTTTTGCCAAATAATATTTGTCCCTCCCTCTAAGTTTCCCTCTCTCGGTCTCTCTGTCACAAGCAAAAAATTGCACACTGCTCTATGCCGTCAGACTTTTTTAAGAATGACAAAAAGGGTAAATAAAATAGGTTTACATTTTCCCGCAAAAAAGGGTAATATTGTCTTTTCATCAAACTGTCACTTTAGATTAGTATAGTTTAGCTTCGTTGTAGACTAGTAGCGTCGTTGTATTTAATTTTTTTGTTTAAGACTTCAAGTTTTTTGTGATTTGTATTTGTTGTAACTTGTAATCTCAATAAAATTGTAATTTTCATCGTGCTTTTTTGAATTTTATTTACGCACATTTCATAAATAAATAAGAAAATACAAAAAAAAAATTACGAACCGCCGAACCGACGATTTCGGCAAAAAACAGGCGGTTTTGAACCGCCCCATGAACCGGCGGGTTTTTGAACCGGAACCGGACCGCCGGAACCCTTGGCGGGCCGGTTCCGGTTCATGAAAATGTTGAACCGTGAACCGCCGGTTCCGGGGTTCCGAACCGGAACCAGCGATTTTTGAAGTGCATGCCTACTATAATATATGAGGTAGTGAATAATCATTATCAACCATTTTTTTAATTTAAATTCAGAACCGGCGATTTTGAACATTGTGCATGCCTACTATAATATATGGGGTAGTGAATAATCATTAGAGCATTAGCAATCGGGCGCCCTAAGGAGCGCCACGTCAGCAGTTTTATCTTCCTACCTCCCCACCTGCAGTGGGGCGCCCTAAGGTGCGCCCTATGGCGCGCCACATCATCATTTTATTGTTTTGTTTAATTAATTTAACTGTTTTCAAATAACAAGTAACGAGTAAATAAAAAACGGTCTAAATAACAAACGGCGAAGTTTTAATAAAAAAAAGTTACATCATTGAACTAATAAAAAAAAACTAAGTCGGACCAATTCCCAACTTCCGACGCAGCTCATCGAGTAACGCCCGGAGATATTCGGCTTCGTCGGGGTCGGTACACTTCTTGAGGGCCCTGTGCGTCTGCAACATCGTCCTTGCCATCGACGCTGTTGCTAACGACTCAAACGCGGTGGCCGTCTGGGTCGGGAGCTCTACCGGGACCGGAGCTTGGGTTGCAGCGGTCGACGATGAGGTCACAGTCGCCTTCCCCTTGGCCTTCGCAGCCTTGACGCCGGGAGGACACCGGTGTGCCGGAACTCCCTTCATCCACGTACGTCCGGTTGAGGTCAACAGGGTGGTTGCCGCTGCCGCTGCTCGTGTAATCACCAGCTTCAGTGGTCTTCGTCCTCTTCGGCGCACCAGTGTGCAGAATTCCACCTTGGAACTTCTGCTTGTCCCTCAAGAGCGCTCAGATGGCCTCGTGCTTGAAGTCACCGTACATCGACCGGTACGACAACAGCGCTTTAGCGCGCACGTCGCTCGCGCTCTCGCCGCTCCCCTGTGACCGCGTGAACTTCTCGAACTCCGCCGCGTACAAGTTCACTTGCTTCTTGACTTGATCCCAGTGCTTGCAGAGTTGCTCACGCTTGCGCTTGTACGCGGTCGACGGCTTCACCGAATTGTAGAGGGTCCGCGATGCGTTCCCAGTACGCGATCTGTCGCTGGTTGTTCGCGAATATCGGATCTTCCGATATATCTACCCAACACCGGGCCAAGGTGAGAGTTTCGTCGTCGTTGTAGTTCGTACGGCCGGGGGCGTACTCATCACAATCACCGGGAGGCGGCAACTTCTGCGCCCGCTGCCGGTTCCGCTTCTTTCTGGCTGGGGCGGAAGCGGTCGCGGCGGGGTCGGGATCGGCCGCTGCGGTTGGGCGGTGCGGAGACGGCTCCATGTCAGACAACCCATATGATTCCGTACTGAAATCGGGATCGTAATGGGCGTTGGTGTCGAACGAACGATAATCGCCGGGTTCTGTACCCGGCCAATGCGCCCCTGCGCTAAACGTAGGACTATTGGGGTTTGAATCCATTTCGTAGTAATTATGTAATTGTAAGTTTCGAAAATGAAATCGAGTGAAATGAAATGTTACAAATGAACGGTATTTATAAAAAAATGAAACCGCGTGCCATCGTCCGCGCTATCCTCCGCGACCGAAGTATAGGGCGCGACTATCGTCCGCGCCCTATGGCGCGCACCCGCAATGGGTGCGGACGATGGATGGCGCGAACGATGCGCGCCATCGGGCGTGCCATCGTCCGCCCATTGCGGATGCCCTTATCAACCATTTTTTTAATTTAAAACCATCCACCATATTTATAATTTAAAATAAAAATAAATACCACTCTTCTCTTTTTTTTTACTCACACCTAAGCTAATGAAACCACATGATATTCCTATATCATCTATTTATCATCCAAGAAGATGGTGACACCTGTCACGATCCATTGATTCATACTTATATTTTTAATATCAATATCAATATAATTATATTTTATATAATATATTAAAAAGTAAGAACTATACCAAAAATTACTAATATTTCAAAAGGAACATTCAAATTTGAACTAATTTATAGAACTAGTTTAATACTATGGCCTATGGCTATGGTAGTGAAGGCAGTGCAAAGTCCAAAATCAAATGAGGAATTTAGTGGGCCTTTGATTCTTCTATTAGTCTAGTCGAGTATATTCCTTCAACCACTGTAGACTGAGGAAAGTGGATAAATACAGTGAAACGAGGACAAAACAAGCAAAAGCAAAGAAATGGGGGAAGCCACAGATATCTTGTCCGTTGAAGAGGCGTCGGAGATAGTGCTGAGGGTCGCGGAGCGCCCGCCGCCGGTCACGGTGCCTATCCACCACGCACTCGGCAAAATCTTGGCCCAAGACGCCACTGCTTCCGACCCACACCCCCCTTACCCCGCCTCTATCAAGGTCTCTCCCCCACTCTATCGTATCCCGGATTATAAAAATCGATTCTTTTTACTGGTTCACTGAGTTGTAGTATTGTTTAATTACTGCGAAATATCAGAATCAGTTCGTCAAAATTGTTTCTTTTAAATTATAAGGTTTTTATTGGAGGGACTATCTGATTGCATCTATGAGAATCGTTACTTACATGTACTGCTTTTTGTGGGTTCATTCATGCATTTGAGAATGAACATTTTTGTTGTGCTTTTAGATTTTAATGCCAAGAGTTGGTTGTGCTACTTTATGGTCAAGCTTTGCTAGCCTTGCTTGGTTCACTTTAGCTTGCAAAGTTCTTTTCTTTAGATTCTAAAAAACAAATTTTCTGTTATTTGGTTTTCTAGGATGGGTATGCTGTGGTTGCTTCAGATGGTCCTGGTGAGTATCCGGTAATCACTGAGTCACGAGCGGGTGATGATGGTATTGATGTCACAGTGACTTCTGGAACAGTTGCTTATGTGACAACTGGAGGTTAGTCACCTGGTGGTCCAGATTTTACTCTTTCTCCTCTTTAACCTCATCTTGTGTTAATGGACAGTGCACCATTTTTTAGACTGTGTTGCAATTCTCTGAGTTTCAGGGAGTTTTTAGGTTTCAGACGTCATGAGCTAAGATCCAACAGATTTTAGAAGAGTGATTGTTTTAACTTACTTAAAATAGTTAGACCAGAGCCAGGATTGAAATTCAACAAGATAGAAGTCATATCCCTTAGGCTGATAAACCTGACTATTTTTAGTCAATAATTGAGGAACTTCAGTTGCCTATCTGTTTGTCCAAATTCTGGTTTCATTTATCCAGAAAATCAAACTTGATTTAGCTTGTTTGACAACTGTAAAACTGAGCGGGTCCAGATATTGTTAAATCACGCACAAGAACACCACAAACCCGTATTCTCATTTTTAGATTCCTTCTGAATATAGAAGGCCAAAAGTTCAATTTCAGCCTGCTAATAATGTGAAGTGCTTCCTGAATTATTAGACACTGATTTTTTATGCTTTTTGGTTTTTCTGAGTTCAGGACCAATACCTAATGGTGCTGATGCTGTTATTCAAGTAGAGGACACTGTACCAGTAGAGAGCGCAGCATCAGGTCAGAAGCGAATCTGCGTGTTGAAACAAGTCTCTCAGGGACTTGATATTAGGCCAGTGGTATGAAGGCTTTCCATATTGTTATGTTCATTTGTTGATTAGTGTTGATTAGATTAGAACTGCAAGGAAGGAGCTTCATGGTATCCAGACATTGCCTTATTTTGAAATCCTATTAGTAATTCCATTTAAAATATTCTCAATCAGAGTTATGTTATAATCCCTGCAAACATATGCTGATCTGTAATTGAATGCTTGGATCAATTCTTTCACATGTTTTCTAATTTCTAGTTAAAAGCTTGGCAATCTTTATAATTGCACAAATACCTGTATATTACTGCTGAGAATTGTTCTTCCATTCCACAGTGATACAATCTTGCTGAATGTCCAATTTTTTCCATTTAGGTTAAGAAGATATAAAAGTAATTTCTTCTTACTGTAGGCTCTATTTAAGTTTTCACATGTCAGTTTCTACACCATGATCCTTCAGGTTGAATATATGCTTAGTGTGAACGGAAACAACTGCTTCATTGATGGCGTCTATTTTATTTGCAAATAATTGCTGCTATTGTGTACTGTCCTCCCATTCACGTTTGTCTCAATTAAGTTCTGTGTAAATGTTGCTAGGGTTGTGATATTGCTAAAGGTGATGTAGTATTGAAATCTGGAGAACGTTTAGGACCTGCGGAAATTGGTCTACTTGTGACAGTGGGCATGACTTCGGTGAAGGTATTAATTTTTTTAATTCCTTGTTCTGTATCGTTCTCTCTTCCCCTATGCCTCACTGGTTCTGGTCCTACAATGACAAGCTAAAAGCTTAACAACAATATTATGTACAGGTATATCCTATGCCAAAAGTTGCTGTGCTTTCCACAGGGGATGAACTTGTTGAGCCTGAGACTGAATCTCTAAAACGTGGCCAGGTAGTAGAAAATTTTCAGTTACACTATTAGTCCTTACAAGACTAATATCTTGAATATAAGTCTTTTTTAAGTTTGAGTAGGCCCTGTTGAGTTGATCTCAGATACACATTGTCTAAACAGGAAGGATCGTGGTGACCAGTATAATTATTTTTTATCTAGGTTGTCCATGGGAAAATTTCCCATATTAAAACTTGGAAAACTCTTGTGATTTTTGGATTATTTGCGAACTCCATGTTTTGGTATAGATTTACAGACATGAAATTTTGTTGATTTCTATCTTTTAATTTTGTAGCATAATGTGTGCTTCTTCCTCATCCAGCAAATGGTATCAAAATCATTATGCTTATGAGCTATGCTCTGAAGTCTGAACAAAAGTTTGTTGCGTCTGGATGGTAATCTCATGCTAAAAATGCTTTTTTAAAAACTTTCTGATTTTTTTTGAAATACATGCATCGTAATTTGTAAATATAGTTTACTTTCCCTCTCTTCTACTGGCTTCCATCTCCTATTTCTGACATTTGAAAAAATCAGTCATTAATAGTGTTATGGTTTGGCTTATTTTTATAACGCACCTCTTTGTTTTTGTTTTGTTTTGTTTGGTTCGTTTCTTTACTTTCTTTTCCTTGGCTGTAAATCTACTGGATAAGAAATTTGGAGATGTAACGACATCAGGACAGGACTTTCTACTTCCAATATAGTGCATCTTGATTTATTTGGATGCCTGCTCTTCTGCAGATTAGAGACTCCAACCGTGCCATGATTATTGCTGCTGTACAGCAGCAGCAGTGTGAAGTTCTTGATCTTGGTATAGTTCATGATGACGAAGAAGAGATCGAGAGGGTGTTTGATAGAGCTTTCTCTAGTGGAATTGATATACTAATAACCTCTGGAGGAGTTTCAATGGGTGACCGGGATTTTGTAAAACCCCTACTTGCAAAGAGTGGAAAGTTATATTTTCACAAGGTAATTGTTTCGTTTTTCTGCTTCGTAGTTTGATTTCTCTGTAAATGAAACACATGTGTGAATCCATGGTTTAGATGGCTGAATCTGATCTTGATCTTGTCATTGCCTGCTGTTCAATTCACAAACATCTTTTTTTTTCATGTATTACCTTTCAAAATGAAGTTTGTTTTCTTTTGACATGACCTTTCATTCAGGTTAACATGAAACCTGGAAAGCCTCTTACATTTGCTGAGATCCTTCATGGATCAACTGATAAGAAGTCGCAAACGAAAATTCTTGCTTTTGGTTTACCTGGAAATCCAGTGAGCTGCATGGTCTGTTTCCATCTCTTTTTGGTTCCTGCGATTCGACAACTTTCTGGATGGACCCAACCTCACCTTCCTAGGTTTATGAAAGTTCTATATCTCTGTGTTTCTACTTCTCCGCCATCTTTTCATTTTAATATTTTGTCTCCCAATCTTCCTTCCAAGTCGTCACCTTTTACTATTCATGCATATGCTTTGCAGAGTACATGCTCGTCTAAAGCATTCAATAAAGGCAAATCACATTCGTCGGGAATTCCATCGTGCAACTATTAGGTGGGAGTTCGATAATGGAACAAAAACATCTGGGTAAGACTTTGTTGCATCATTATATTGGGTTTCTTTCACTCCCTCATTTTCCCCCTCTCTCAATCTCTATCTCATATTTGCACCTGTCTTCTCGTTATAAAATGATGCATTTTTTAGCGTCACAAGTTAGTACAGCTTCGTAAAAGATTCCAGTTATCAAACCTGGTTGTCCTTGATGGGGTGGAAATGATTTCCAGATTCATCGCTGAGAGCACAGGCCACCAGATCAGCAGTCGGCTTTTGAGTATGAAGTCAGCAAATGCCTTGTTGGAGCTACCACCTACGGGAAACCTGATTCCTGCTGGGACTTCTGTGGTTGCAATTATTATTTCCGATATAATCGGTTTTGCTGAGACTACTAGTCTGCCATCATTAACTTCAGAAGCTATATCACCTCAAACTAACCCTAGCCACGTAAATGTCAAGTCTGAAGCTTCTGAGTATAAAGTGGCTATTCTCACTGTGAGCGACACTGTTGCGTCTGGGGAGGGGCCAGATAGAAGGTGAGAATCTGTCACTTTATTCAATTTGTTTATTGTTTATTATCTGCTAATACATTTGTTATTGTAACTGGCCTCACTAATAAGTCATGCTCTCATACTGCATTGATATTATGTTGATTATGGTTGCTATCTGAGGTATGGAATCCGATTTCCCTTCAAGGGGAGGGGACTGGGGAGTGGGATAACAGGTAGAAGAGCGTACGTACGAGCTCTAAATATCTTATTGCTGGTTTCAATGTAAGTTGTTTAAATTTAGGATAAAATGAGATCTTAGAACATATAAGATGTTTGTAATGTAATTTAGAATGAGTTAGAATCCTTAGTTGCATATGGCGGTGAAAATCTAAAATTGAAAACATTGCATCTTGATACATCTTTCAGGATCATAAATCCTGAAAGGTCACTATACTGATGCTAAAACAAGCGCAGCACTGATACTAATCCATGTGAGAGATCAACATGGAATTTTGTGAAGACTATGCAACATAATCCCGTTTGAATTTTATCACATTTATGTGGTTGTGTTCACGGTAATATGACTGCTTTGGAGACTTAGGGCTTTCAGCCCAGTTGATCTTAACTGTAGCTATAATATAAACAAGCCTCATAAAGGCATTGTTTTTATTTTTATTTTCCTCGTTCATTCGCATTCAATCTTAACAATCACATACTATGGAATTTTTTATAGTAGAACATAAGTAGTAATTAGGTGTGAGGGCTTCATTTCGATCAAAAAGTAAAGCTTGGTCACAAGTAGAGCAGTCAAGTATGATTACAATGTATTAACGTGCTCTACTGGACTCTTGTTCCACAATCTCTTCGCATTGCTGATAAACATCGAGCTTTGATTACCTATTTTCCGGCTTATAAGATGTATATAACTTTGCAGTGGCCCAAGGGCAGTATCCTTTGTGAATTCAGTGTCGGAACAATTAGGCGGGGCAAGTGTTGTTGCTACAGCAGTTGTTCCAGATGAAATCCCAAAAATCAAGGAATCATTGGAGAGATGGAGTGATATCGATAAGATGGATCTCATTCTTACACTTGGTGAGCATGTCAATTAACATCTTTGATGAGATTGATATAGGATCTCTGTGTGTGAAAAAACATCTTATTCATAACTGGTTCCTTTATTCTTCCGTTGGTTCGAGTTTACTTTCCACTCTTCTGCAGTAACGTGACTTGTAAAATGAAATAGGTGGTACTGGATTCACCCCGAGAGATGTAACTCCCGAAGCTACCAAAGAAGTGATACACAAGGAGGCACCCGGTCTACTTTATGTCATGATGCAAGAGAGCCTAAAGGTACCTAAATTTCTAATTTTCTTCATCTTGGCTACTTTCAATTTAAAAATGTTTCTCTATTTTCCTGAGTGTTTTCTGGCCTCATCCTATATACAAAGTTGTTTCCTTTCCTGCATCTAATCACTGGTCACGAGCCAATGTTGAGGTCCTATAAATATGATTTCGATTCATAACACAAAATAATGAAACTCTTTTAAAAAAATTCATAATTGTAATAAAAGAAAAGATGAATTTCTTGTTACTGATTTTTGTGTGCGCAGGTGACGCCATTTGCAGTTCTATCACGCTCTGCAGCTGGAATACGAGGATCAACACTGGTTAGTTGAAAATATGATTTACATCCCATCTAGTTAATATAGGCATTTTCACTGCTGTACGAAGCTGCAGTTACTCAGCCGTGTTCTCTGATATTCGTGTGTATCATCAGATCATAAACATGCCCGGAAATCCCAATGCTGTGGCGGAATGTATGGGAGCTATACTGCCTGTTCTTAAGCACGCACTGAGGCAAGTGAGGGGCGACAAAAGAGAGAAACACCCTCGCCATGTGCCCCACACAAAAGCTGCTCCGGTTGATACCTGGGAACATAGCCACAAGTCTGCTGCCGCTGCTCAAGAAACTGGCTGCTCTTGTTCCCATTAACACACTCACTTGTCTTCTGGAATGAGATTAGCAACCAACAATAAATGGAGCATCAAAAAGAGTCGAGTGTCAGTAGAAACGGGAGTTGTTTTGTTGTAGTAAAAAAACATCTGAGTCAAACATATATCACGGCACACTTTATGCTTCATGTGTAAGCTTATTATGTTGTAATGATGTTTTTTTGTAATGAAGTTGTATTGCTCATATCCATTTTTATCCAAAGCATACTATACATTGTTTTGTGCTTCGAGACTGCTTTTGAGTTTGGACTATGTTTATGTAATGCCACTCACTATAATGCGAATTATGCACCTGCCCTAACTCCATTTTCGTCTGCAACGTTAGCATTTTTATCTTCCAGTCCTGCAATAGCCTGGGCTATACACCCACCCTATCTTTTGATAACCATTTTGTATTTTTTTTTTTTGTATTTTGAAATAAAATAAAACATAAATTTAAAACCATAAAACAAAACAAAATTGTGGAAAATGGAAAATGTGAAAAAAAAGGAATTAGAAAACATCGTGTGGGCGCCTGCAATAGCGGATGATAGATCGTCCGGACTTGGCTCTCGATATACATAGTGAGGCCTTCGGGCAGCATCCACTATAGTGAGTAAGTACCCTAAGGGCGTGTTCGATTCTGAGTAATTGGTTTTGCATGAAAGAATTCTTGAATGATTAATATCTACTGGGGCCCACTAAACTACTGTATGTATGGTCTTCAACACTCTCATCTCCTTCTCTCTCACTTCTCGCTTCGGCGACTATCGCTGCAACCGGAGTCGCGGTTTCTAAACTGCCGTTACTCTCCATCTATCTCTCGTCATTTCCCAATTCTCTCTCTCTCGGCCCTCCGTCCGCTGCGGGCTGGACACCATCCTCCCCGACGAGGTCTGCAACCTCGCCGCCCAGTCCCACGTTACTGTCTCCTTCGCCGAGAGCTTAGAGAGAGAAAGAGCTCCAGTTTGTTCAGTTGAGAGTGATTTTGGGGAACGTCAATTTGAGGGATTAGAATTTTTTATGGGCAAAGAAGTAAACTCAGTACCATTTTTTGCTCCACTGTGTGAACATAGAAATGAATATCAATCCTTCAGCGAAATGATTCAAGTGAATTAATTTTCACGCCCGCATTTTTTAAGGATATAAAACACGGTTGATCATGACTAGGGGAGGATTAAAGAAGCGGGGAAGAAAGAGAAAACTAACACAAATCGACCATAGCTCGAAACAAATGGGAATAGTTCGAATAAAATCAGAGTATCTCAACAATCAACAACTCAAAAATAAATACTCCCTCCGTCCGGCAATAGGAGTCCCATTCACAAGTGGCGCGGGTTTTAAGAAAGAGTTTGAGTGTGTAATAAATGTAGTGTGATAGTGGAATATGGGTCCCACTTAAATTGTTGGTTGAATGCAAAAATTGAGCTATATGAACAAATGTTCATAATTTCAGTGTGTTAAATCCAAATTTAATTGGATTTAAGTATTCCTATTTTAAATAAAAACAAACTGGAATAAATAAAACATTAATTGCAATTTTTAATTGATGCAAAGAACCTGCCTTCCATACATTAATTACAGTACGTACAAGAGGTGACCAAAAACAATTCAAGTTTCCCTCTTTAACATTTTAGAGGGAAATTTTAACCTATGCAGGGACAAAACCAACAACCAATACTCCTCACAAAGAATTCATCACAGAGCAGCCTCCTAACCCAACATTGGGGGTGGCTACACCGTTCATCATAGAGCCAGATATCCCCTACCCCCTCGGAATCCCATAAATGGCCAACCCTATGAACCTCCAAACCCTAACAATGTAGGGGGTGGTTCTAAGGGAAAATTGAAAGAAAGACTCACAGATTTAGAGTAGATCCTTCATGCCTGGCAAGAGTATCACCAACATTTCCTTGTACCATTCCTCCTCCTCAATCGGCCGTTTTCTCGGTCGCCTGACCAGCGGCGTTTGAGGGACAAAAGGAGTGTCCCACTCAAACTCAGTGACTGAAGTCTCAGGGAGTAGGGCTTCCTCCATCAGCGTCTCAGGGACAACAGTGGTGGTGCAATCAAACTCAGGCGAAGCAAACACCGGAGTTTCAGGGAGTAGGTCTTCGCCCATCGGAGTCTCAGGAACTACAGTTGCATACATGTAGGCGGTGTTCTCCCAAGAATATGTTGGGATTGGAGAGTAGTGGGTCGCGATTGGGGTCGGAATCGACGCCTCTGAGGGGTCGGAATCGACGCCTCTGAGGGGTCGAACGCCCATTCTTGGGAAGGAGGCGAGGCGGGGCCGATTAGGGTTTGAGGAGGCGGAAATGGAAGGGGGTTAGGGGTCTGTGAGAGAGATATTGGTGATAATGGTTCGGAATCGGAGTCCATTTCACTGATCTAGTCAGTGACGATTAGATTTTCAGGAGGAGAGGTAAGGCGGCGATTAGGGTTCGACGAGGAGAGTAGATGGAGAGAGTGAGAGAGTGTTGGGGTTGAGAGAGTGAGCGGTGAGAGGATGGAGAAAGTGAGAATTAAAAAAAGGGACAGGTGTTGGGGTTTGGGGGTGTAAGGAGTATTAAATTGCAATTTCCAAATATGGTAAGTGAACCGGGACTCCTAATCGCGGACGTCCCGAAATGGAAAAACGGGACTTCTATTGGCGGACGGAGGGAGTATTATCTTAGCGATACAAGATCTCAAAAGAAGGACAACTACTCAGCGGAAGCATTTAAGAGAAGGAATATGCCACGTATGAAGACATGACACATTCTAGACACTTAAATTTCTTAACTGGACTTGCTCAATACCCACCGCATCCGTCACGCTCAACCTACACATTTTTAAAAGAAATGCTTGCACATTTTTAAAAGAAATGCTTGCACATTTTTAAAAGAAATGCAGGGCTGAGTACTTGATGTACCCAGTGAACACATGCCATAATAATTTTCATAAAATATTGTGTCAGCATTTAAAAGTGAACTCGGGGTTTTATAAAAGACCAAGTCACCAAAACATTTTTTCGCTCAAAAGTATGACTGCAGCCCATTTTTCTCTCTCCTCGTACCATATCTGAACCTCATATGTGAAACGAGAACGTGGCCACATTCTCGATCACTGGACCGGCCAACTCGAAATATAGCGCACGATCCCCTCTGTGTACACTAGCTTGAATAGGGACTCACTCCCTAGACAAACCCGAATTCGATTAAACTCATAACTTCTAGTAGGGACTCACTCCCCACTAGGGCGATCAGATATGCACATTCTCAAAAATAAAATACGGCATGACACAATATATTTGGAATTTAAGCTCATAACTCATACTTGAAAGATATTGCGTAAATTTAAAAGTAAGCTTACATAATAATATAGGATAGAAAGCCCACAGTAAAATTTTAGTTCGAAAGCCCACCTCGTTCGTTTAAAGCTTTAACTTGTGTTTCATTCCATCCTCAAAGCTTTAACTAAAGACAAGGCCCAATAAAAATTTGGTACAATAGCCCAATTACAAAATAATCCACTTATTTTGAAAACTTCCCCCCCAATTTCACGTCACCTCTTTCTCCCTCTGTTCTCAATTTTCACTTTTCATCCCCTTCGTCGTCTTCTTTCTCTCTCAACTCGACTATTCTTTACAAATTCTGCGCCGACGTCAATCGTTGCTCCAGCCGGCGCCTTGCCCACTCCAGCGACCTCCACTGTGGCTGTTGCTGCTGTCTGCGCGTACGACCTGCCGCCGCTGCTGTTCGAGACTCGTCGAGCAGCCGCGCGGTGCTTTCGCCGTCCTGTCTCTCTCCTCATTCGCTGATTTCCGCCGGCAAAATACAACACCACCGCCGCGACGCAGCAGGAGCTGTTGCTGCTCTTGATTCCGAAACTCGTTGCAGATCGTGCTGCCGTGCAGACGTGGTCGCTGCTGCCAGCACCAAGCCGGCGCCACCTTCCTCCAGCACGTCGATCAGTAGCTGCGTTCGGTTGAACGGGATCCATCACGCTCCTAACGTTGCCAATTTTCTTTCTCATACGTCCTGTCTCACTCCTTTTCTCTGTCCGTAAGCAGGATTCGCAGTGTCGTCGCTTACATGCTGCCGTTTCCTTCATCTCCACAACATGCTTACTCAACTCTGAAGGGGGCAGATTCTGCATCTCGTTGCCTTTCTCAATTGTCAACTGGATCGCTCGTTTCTCCAACTCCTTTAGCTATCTCCTTTGTTTGTTTTTTTCTAGAATTTGGAAGGAGGGTGAAAATCGTGGGGGATTTTACATATATATCTATACATATAATTTGTAGATATGAAACTGATTTGGAGTGGTTGATATATATATATATATATATATATATATATATATATATATATATATATATATATATATATATATATATATAATAAATTCTGTAGAAATTTGGTTTGGTGGAGAGATTTTAGGGAAGTTGGAGATATTAAAAAAAATATCCCAAAATGCAAGGAAAAAAGGCGGGCGTTACATTAATGGGGTAACAATGCGGGCCTAGAGGTTTCGCAATGCCTTCCTCCACCAACCACGTCAGGATCGCGCAGCCGCGCAGCTACTACAGATACACTCTCTGCTCCGACTCCTGTCCTTTAGTCTTTACCGAATATGCACTTCCAAGTCTCCCAGAAAGGCCAAGACTTGTTCCGCATAAATTTGGCTTTAGAGCATCCACAACTGTGCTCTTGCCAGCGAGCACGGTTGTGGGCCCGACGCCACTATTCATGCCTGCTCTCTGGCAAGAGTACAACACCCACAGCTGTGCTCTTCCGCAAGGACGAGCACAATTCAATTTAAAATTCAATTAAACAAAAACATTTCCATAATATTAAAATTCATTAAAAACCCACAATAAATATTTAAAATTACAAATAAAATAAAAAAGGCATAATTAAAATCCTAAAAATTAAAAATTACATAATTAAAATCTAAAAATTAAAAATTACATAATTAAACTCCTAAAAATTACATAATTAAACTCCTAAAAATTACATGAGGAAGACTACTCATCCGGCGGCACTAACCCCAATTGTTTTTTGGAGACCCAATATCATGGTCTCGTGCGTTTGAAGTTGCGTGGGTTTGATGTGAATGGATATGGGAGAATGAAGATGAGAATGAATATGGGAGAATGAAGATGAGAATTGTGTAGTTTGATGTGAATTTTTGGGTGTGAAAGTGGGAGTATTTATAGATGAAAGTGTGTATTTTTGGGGGAAAAAAAATTAAAAAGTGGTAAAAACGGTAATAAACGGATATATTTTTTTGGGAAGTGAATTTTTTTAATCATTTTTTTAATTAAAAAAAAAATTCAAAGGCAACGGCTATGTCGTTGCCCAATCGCCGCGCGCCACGTGTCCTGCTCGCTGGCACGGTGCTGCTCGATGCATCGAGCAGCGCCGTGCCAGCGGCGAGACACGTCCGTGCCAGTGGCGCGGACGGACGCGGGTTGGGCCACCACCGTTGTGGATGCTCTTAGGGTCAACCTGTAGCAGTAAGAAAAGGAAAATAAGTACATACAGAACATGCACTGCGCTTTCCGTGCGTACATGGACTACATGTTCCCACTGTTGGTCGTCTATGTCAATCTTGTAGTTGCCGTTCGAATTAAACCCTACACCCGTCCTGTCCAGAATATTACGCGGGCTAGTGTAGATTGTTTTCCAGGAGGTGATTTTGGACACGATATGCGGAGTGCCTTTGATATCCGACGTCAGAAATTCTTGACGAATGTTATCCTCGCACCTCTAGAGATAACCAGATCGAAACTCGTTGTCCGATTTCCACCCCAAAGCCACAAGTTCCACCAACGTCGCAGCCAAAATTTCTTCTTCCCAGTGAGACCACATACGACGGGTTCGGTCACCCTTTTTATATTTGCGACGGGGTTTGTCAGGGTTCCCTGCAAGATATGGGAATTATTCGACCAATAAAAAAACAAAACGAGGTGAGGCCAGATACCATGTCCTACAACAACCTGCAGCACTGCCGGCTCCATCAATTCCGGACCCTACAACAACCATCGACTGCGACATATTGACCTGTGCACCACAACAACAACGTCGTTAACACATAACAGCCACAAAAAAAAATTTGATTACAAATCAAACTCGAAAAAGAGAAAAACGACGGAGGTCGACACCTTGCACACGGTGGTTTGTGTAGACATAGTTGAGAGAGAAGTAGTGTGTATATATGCTGCGAGTTGCCGCGAATAGACGAAAATTTTGGAGGGTAATTCAAATGTTTCGTTTTCGTTCTTACCGCTTTAATCGACGGTGGGGTAGTTGAGGAATTAAAGTTACTTGATAGGGACAGAAATGTCAGGCCATGCACTACGCTGTCTCTATACCGTCTCTTAAACCGTCCCTTAACTACTATTTGAGGGCCCCACTGTCCTTTTTTCATCCATCCCTTAACTAAGAGACGGAACCTGCAACGCTCCGTCCCTTAACCGTCTCTATACCTTCCCTTAATTACTATTCATTCAATTTCATTTATAATTTTTTTTCAACCCAATTCAATTTAAACAAACACACTTTATTAAAATTAAAACAACATTACAACTTAAAATTAAAAAAAACGAAGACATAATTAAAATTCTAAAAAAATAAAAATGACATAATTTAATCTGCTCCGCCAAAGTTTTTCCAAATGTGCTCAATTAGATCCTCTTGGAGTTGGGTGTGGGCGCTAGAGTCGCGTGTCCTTGCCTGAATAGCCAACCGTTCTTGTATAGACGGATGCGCTCCACTTCGCGGCGGACTACTTGCGGTTGAGCTTCCGGGGGATTCGGGGTCGAACCAATTTCCCGCATCGGGTCCTTCGTCGTCGTCGATCTTCTTCGAGTGATAGTTCCATTAATTGACGCATTTGCTCAAAAGGATCCATTTGTTTGAGTTGATTGAAGATGGAAATTGGAGTGATAGAGAGGATTTGAGAGGAATAGATGTGTGTTTGTGTTTGAAATGAGTATGAAATAGGATTATTTATAGAGTAAAATATATAAAAAAAATTAAAAAAATGAAAATAAAAATTTAACGGTAATATTACCGTTTGAATTTTTTTTTATTAAAAGTTTAATTAAAAAAAAAACGAATTATTGCGTCATCAGTGACGACGCCCACTCGCGGGCCAGCGAGTGGGCGTCACGCACGCATGGGGACGAGACACGTGTCGCTGGCGCGTGGCGGGACAGCGCGTCCCGTGTCTCGACGAGACGGGCGCGGGCTAGGGACGGGATGGTCGCTGCAACGCGTCCCGCAGAGGACCCGTCCCTCCGGGACGAGACGCAAGCCCGGCACGGGACGCGTAGTGGATGATCTCATAACGCATGGAAGCTACTTGCATGTTGTCAGCCAAATATGGAACAACAAACACCTCACATATATTTACGGCTTGGTGGGACCAGTATGATACAAATAAGTCAACATACAATTATGCCTATTCAAATTGTAAAGAACAGAACGAGCCCTAAATAAAAAAACCTATTCAAATTGTGAAGAACCGAACGAGCCCTAAATAATAAAAGAAATTCTATATTAGAAAACCCAACACATTTTAAGACCATGTTTATCAGCAACCCCCAGACCCAACCCAACCATCCACTTTTTCAATATTTAATTCATTTCTATCTCCTCCACATCATCTTCCACATCATTAATATTCATCCAACCCAACCACACATATTTTCATGGTTTATCAATGACCACCCAACCACACTATTATATATTTATTTTTACATTATTTTTTAATACTATTATTATTACATGAAATACTTATTATTGTAAATTTATCAAAAAACATAATAAATGACAAATTAAAAATTATAAAAACAAATAAATAAAAAACATAAATTACATTCATTCAAATACGAAATTGAAAATACATAATTAGTGCTCAAACATAAGATGAAAACTAGACATTCAATTGTAATTGCCAAATTTTGCACATATATGCTCTACCAACAAGGGAAACTAAAAAATATGAAATTCTACTAAACAATAAGGATTATAGGAGGAGAAAAGATAATATTTTTTGTGTGCAAAACTATAGCAAATGTGGTCTCTATTTATAGAGGAAGAAAAATTATGAAATTTGGTATAAATTTTATAATTTTTAAATATAATATATTAAAGATATGTTAATTATTAAAAATAATAATATCAGCCAATGAAATTGTGCCATTTGGCACAATCTCATTGGCTGAGTGGTTAAATGAGAAGAGAGACCGAAGGTGTGTTTGAGGAGAGAAGGAGACTTGGGTCGAGGAGAGAGGGAGACTTGTGTGTGAATTAATTTTTTTTAATTGCATTACCTACATGGCAACCGACCCACCCATCCCGATAAACATGGTCTAAGGCCACCCGCGCCACGCGTTACGCGGGTGGCCCGTGTTTCGTTCCACAGTGACGGAACCGGGACGGGACGCATTGCAGCGTTTAGTCCCGTCCCTAGCACGTCCCGCAGTGACCAATCGCGTGACGTCTTTCCACGCGCCGAGGTGACGTGGCGAGCTCCCAGGCGATGCGTGACGCCCACTCGCCGGCCCACGAGTGGGATTCGTCATGCTGACGCAATAATTCATTTTTTTTTTAAAATGAATTGTGAAAACGGCAATGTTACCGTTTTTTATAGTCGTTTCCATTTTTTTTTACTCTATAAATACTCATAATTCATCTTCATTTCACACACAACTACACATCTATTCTTCCCAAATCATCTTCATTTCCTCTCCAATTTTCATCTCAAATCATCTCTCTTTTATTCTTCCCCAAATTTAATCGATCCCATGGATCCATATGAGCAAATGCGTCAAATAATGGAAGAATCACTTGAAGAAGATCGACGTCGGGAAGCGGAGGAAGCCGCGCCCCCCAAAGACGCTCCCGAACTTACATCCATTGTAACCGGGAGGAAGCCGCCGCAAGGTTAGTCCGCGACTACTTCTGCGATAATCCGGTGTGGGGAGATACCTACTTCAGTCGCCGTTTCCGCATGCGGCGACCGATATTTCTCCACATCTCAAATACATTGGCGGGCCGTGAAGAGTTCTTCCAAGAAAGGTTCGACGCCATCGGCCGTCCCAGCCACACGACGCTGCAGAAATGTACTGCAGCAATCCGTCAGCTTGCGACTGGACAAACGGTGGATGTGTTCGACAAATACCTCCACATTGGAAACAGCACTGGGAGAATGTGCTTGCTCCAATTCTGCAAAGGCGTCTTGGCAGCCTTCACCGATGAATTTCTCCGGAATCCAAGCACGACAGATTGCCAGTTCCTACTCCGCCTTCACGAACAAGTGCATGGCTTCTCCGGATGCTTGCCAGCGTCGACTGCATGCACTGGCAATGGAAGAATTGCCCGGTGGCGTGGAGGGGGTCGTACACGAGCGGCCACAAAGGCACCCACCCCACCGTTATACTCGAGGTCATCGCCGACTACCGGCTATGGATCTGACATGCGTACTTCGGGGTCCTCGGCTATAACAACGACATAAATGTGCTCCAGCAATCCGACCTCTTCGCCGAAGTTTTGGATGGTAAAGCACCGGCCATCAACTTCACCGCTAACAACCGGCGTTATATAATGGGGTACTATCTTGCCGACGACATCTACCCGAAGTGGCCAACCTTCGTGAACACGTGCGCTAGGCCTGTGAATGCAAAGCAGGCGCTTTTTGCGCAGAAGCAGGAGGCTGCTCGGAAGGATGTGGAGCGGGCGTTCAGGGTTCTCCAAGCGCGCTTCAACATTATCAAAGCCCCGTCTCGTTCGTGGTTCATGGAGAACATGGCCGACATCATGTATACGTGCATAATCTTGCACAACATGATTGTCCAAGACGAAGGACCCGAGGCGGGAAATTGGTTCGACCCCGAAGCCCCCGGAAGCTCCACAGCCAGTAACCGTTCCTTAAACTATTATTTGCGGGTCCCACTGTACTTTTTAACTCAATTTCTTAACTAAGGAACGGAATCTACAACCCTCTGTTTCTTATCCGTCCCTTAACCGTTCCTTAAATTACTATTCATTCAATTTCATTTTTTAATTTTATTTCCAACCAAATTCAATTAATAAAAAATACACTTCATTAAATAAAATAAAGTTACAACATAAAATTCGTAAAAAAAACATAATTTAATAATGTCCTAAAAAATAAAAGTATACAATTTAATAATTTCATCCGCCAAAGTTTGCCCAAATGTGCTCAATTAGATTCTCTTAGAGTTAGGTGTGGGTGCTAGAGTCGCGTGTCCTCCGCCTCCCGTCGTCGATCTTCTTCAAGTGATTGTTCCATTATTTGACGCATTTGTTCAAAATGATCCATTTAAATTTGGGAGAAGAAAAACAGAGTTGATTTGAGATGAAAATTGAGGTGGAAATAGAGAGGATTTGAGAGGAATAGATGTGTGTTTGTGAGTGAAATGAGTATGAAATAGGAGTATTTATAGAGTTTAGGGATAAAAAAAATAAAATAAAAAATTAAAACGGAAAAAAAACGGTAACATTACCGTTGCAAAAAAAAAAATTTTATTTAAATTTTTTTATTTAAATTTTATTTTTTTAAAAAATTAATTATTGCGTCACCGTGACGAAACCCACTCGCGGGCCAGCGAGTGGGCGTCACGCATGGCCTGGGAGCTCGCCACGTCGCCTCGGCGCGTGGCGAGACGTCACGTGCCGCGTCTCGCGGTCGCGGTCCACGGGACGAGCTAGGAACGGGATGGGGACGGAACGGCCGGCTGCAACGAGGGCCGGCCACGCCACCCCTTACGGATGCCCTAAGGGACGGTATAGTGACAGCGTTGTGGATGGCCGAACTCCATTTCAAGGCCCATTATATGGCCTAACTCCATTTCAAGGCCCATTATACTAAAAATATAGTAATTAATACAGATGCATACATATATACTCTCACGAGAGAAGTTTCAATTGGCTTCTCTCTCATCCCGTTCACGTTGAAGCTGAGGTCAGAACTCCGAATTGATTCAATGAGCTTGCTTCTTTCTTCTTCTTTAAAATTTTTTCACTTCACTTTATTTTGTCGGTCACCGTTGGGTTGTGTTATCCATATCGTGAACATGCTTTTCTTATTTGCTTTGACCTTAGGCGTTTCCAGTTAAAGGATTATTAAATTCTTTTGGAATTAATCGTTTGAAAGATTAATTGTGATTAATTTTATTGAATAGCTCGTTCTGATGCTTCGTGTCTGGATTTTGTTGAGTTTTGAGATTTTGGTAGTATCATAATAGTGGCTGCAATCCATCTTTTTTGTTCGATTTTATTTTCAAAATTGCAACTTTCCTTAGTGTTTTTGTCCCCTATAAATTGCTCCAATCTTGATTAAATTTTATGGTTTTGCTAGAAATTCTGTTCTGTGTGGCTTCTGTGTTTTGGACTTTTGGTGGACAAATTTGGAAGGGAAGGGTTAAAAAAGATGAATCTTTTAGCAGCGCTGAATTGTGTTCACTTTTAGCACTTCCAATTTTATGCATTTTAGGGTTATATTGCCGAGTTAGGATTAATGGAGCTAAAACTTGTTACAAATTTGAAGCTTGTTTTAGTATTTTTGTGTTTTGGACAGAACAAAGGCTAAATTTGTTGAATTCCTTTGCTTTTCTGCAGAATATTCTGAAACATTGAGCTAGCTATTCTTGTGGATTCTTTCTCCATATCTGAGTAATAATGGCCTCAGAGGAAGAAGACATGAATCTAATAGAGATATTGGAGGAGAATGTGGCTATTGACACGAGCAGATACATGAGCTATGTCCAGTCTCCGAGCTGTGGCGCCATAGCAACATTTGGTGGCACCACTCGCGACACCTTCGAGGGCAAGACTGTCTTGGAGCTGAGGTACGAAGCATACGTCCCCATGGCTGTACGATACATCAAGACGATATGCACTTCTGCAAGATCATCATGGAACCTGAATTCAATTGCAGTGGCCCATCGCTTAGGCCCCGTTCCTGTTGGTGAAACAAGTGTTTTCATAGCAACCTCAGCCGTTCATCGTGCAGATGCCTTGGATGCTTGCAAGTTCATCATCGATGAGGTTAAGGCATTGGTTCCTATATGGAAGAAGGAAGTTTATACCAATGGCGAGGTTTGGAAAGAGAACTCTGAGTTCCTCGAGAGGCGGGACGAGCTCGGGAATTCAAGTTGCCAGAAAAAAGTTGTAGTGGATGGACCAGAGAGAAAGGGTTGCTGCGGAGGAAAGGTGAAGATGCCGCCAGAGGCATGAGATGATGTGTGGTGATGAAAAGAGAGGCCTTTTGTTGTTGTAATACAAGGATTGTTTTTAACATTTTACTTGTGTAAACTTGTAGTATCTTGAAACATTGAAAGCAAGATTAACAAACACAATTTACACATCATTGGCTTTACTAGAAACATAAATTGAATTAATTCATTCATCAGTACAGTCAAATGATCTCTAATTTGACTTGAAATTACTAATATAGTAAACGGTTGTATTTACTAACAGTAGCAGCAAATTCAAAATGGAACTGGAATGAGAGCACTGGCAGGAGGAATGAGTGCAACAGCTCCTCTCTCTGGATTTGTGTATTTCCGATACACAGCCTTGAGCTTGTTCTCTGCTGCTCCGAAGTGGAAACTGACCAGCATCTTCGCGCACTCCCTGATATATATCAATCAGATACGCCGAGAATCAATTAATACACACGTATTATCTAAAGTCAGATGGAAAAAAGAATAGTATAGTTTTGCATACATCAAGTGACCCTCAGAGTAGCCAGTGTGATGCTCGAGTGTCTCAGTCCACGAGGGGCTTCTGTTAAGCGCACATCGTGCAGCATATACAGCAGAAGCCGCAATCTTCGAAGGACTATGCTCTATGATCGTTGTGTAGCTCATCAAGCAAAGTTCAGCATAGAAGAACACCATGTTCTCCATCTACAACAAATAAGCAAGCATTCAATTTTCACATTCTTTAAATGCAAAAATATGTGAAAATTTGTTTGGATGAATAAATCTTAATCTACCTCCTTATCAGAAGGGACAGATGCTTTGATGTATCGAACCAGAAACACGTAAGGTGTTGGAACAGTCAGGTACCACTCCAGCTTCCCAAGAATAGCCTTCTCCATGAAAAGCACTTGCTCCCTCACATAAGCATTATCTGATATGGCTATAAAGTCGCTCACCTCCGGTGCCCATATCTCCTCGTACTTGCAAGCAATCAGCATCGAGCTCATGCCCACCAACTGAAGCTCCCTTCTCAGGACAGTCTTCACTGCAAGAAAACGGTCCACTATGTTGATGGTGAGGTAGAGGCTCTCCGGCACCAGTTCAAACTTCTTGTGAACTTCAATCAACCAATCAACCAGAATGCCTCTCATTTTAGAGTTAACCTCTGGCTGTGAGTCAATGTAATCATGAACTCTGCCATCTTCCTGATTGAGTCAAAGGATTGAAACATGTTACACAAACAATCAATGATGAAGGTGAGGATGAAATCAATTAGTATGAATCGCACACCTCTGTTTGCTTATAGAAATTGTACATATCCTCAACATACTCCACTGCTGCCAATTCATTATCCGCATCAACTGCATCGATGTCTATCAGATTCTTCAGCTTCTTAGTCACTCCAGAAGCAGCCTAAGAGAACAAACCGATACCGTCAGAACAAGTTCTCAATATGATGTTGAAAATAATCTCAAGTAGAAGCATCTAACTAAGTCTCACTTTGCTTCGAGCTGTGAGGATTGCAGTGAGACTTTTAGCAGATTTCTTGGCTATCACTGCATCATTCTTTGGCTTAGCAACAGCAACGCCTTCCTTCCTATTCATGGCCCTATTAGCTTTTGCAGCACCATCTTTTGCCACTAGAATGTTGGGGTTTTCCGCCTGCTGTTTCTGTAGATGATAACAAGAATCAGCTGTGGGAAAAACATAGAAAACAAAACAATCCAAACGCCAAAGAAGTGCATTGAGCAGAATTCTTTTTTTAAGGTCTTGCCTTGCAGTTGTTCTTGTCTTGAACTTGACCATTTGCCAATAGCTGAGCACCAAATCTCCTTGTTATAGGACGAGTGATCTGATTCTGCGGCTTTCCCTCAGCTACCGGTGCTGGAACCAAGTTTCCGATATCTCTCAAGACCCTCCGATTCCTTGCTTCCGGCTGAGGATTCTTCTGCTTCCCTCCTCCAACTGATAACCAAATCAAGAATATTGCTGTGTGAGATTACTCGTCATATTAAAGAAAAAGCAATTCTTAAAATGTAAATCGTTACACTTCTCCAACATTAAACAAACACTCAGTTCAAGACAGTCTAACTCAACAATCATAAATTTTAGGCCAGGTAAAGAAAACTATGAATTTCCTCAATAGAAAACTGAAACGGAGTGAATAGCCTATCATCAAATCTCCAATCAGATTGAAAAGTAAATTGATGGATGAATAAATAATTCTAAAACCTAATTTCAGAAGGGCTTTGAGAAGAAACACAAATAAAAAACAGTAATGAGTGGAAACAAATTGACTCAAAAAGAAGAAAAAAAGAACGATCAGCGCCAATTGTATAACATACCGATGGGTTGCTCAGGGGCAGCGACAACTCTTGAAGCCATCTCCAAATCTAATTCCTCCTCTTCTTCTTCGCTTTCGATTTCTTCTTCACGGCCACCGAAAACCTCTCCAAGACTGGTCCAAAACGATGACAGAAGCACACCGAGACGGCCGCTGCGTATCTCTCCTCCTTCGGGTTTATCTGTCGTCGCCACAATGCACAAACCACAATCGGCCTTCTCTCTGTAGAAATCTGGTGATGGAAGAGCGACAATGGAGAGAATGAGATTTCGCAACAACGGTCATATATAGTTCAGCTTCGAATAGGGTACGTTGGATCTCTTATGATCGTACGGTTTCCATCCGCACTAAATTTACTAGCCGTTGTGACAGAGCACTTAGAATTACCGTTTGATAAATTACTCCACTTTTTAAGTTTTTTTTTCTTCTATCCCATATATACTATGATGCGGCACAAAATAACTTTCTATTTAAATTTATAGTGGCGATAAATATATTTTTACTATTATAAAAGGTATTGTTAAAATAAATTTTTACTATTCGGTTGGTTTGTCAATAAATTTTGTGTTCGATAACTTTTGTGTGTATGTGTTCGATTTGTGACAAGAGAATATGATTGATGATGGTGCTCTTACAACAGCGGCATGGGAATGGAGAGTGAGTGACTTCGATATTTGTGTGTATTCGGTGGTCATGGGTCATGGCGCTCCGCAACTAAGGATGAGGCGATGGTGTGTGAGTATGTTTTAATTAATATTTATTTTATTAAAGTGAATTTATTTTATAATTGATATATTAATTTATTAACATTTGATTCAAACTTTATTAATTAAATTTTTATTATTTGTCGCATATAAATGAGATAAATATATTTATAAGAATAAGAAATTAATTTGACAACTTAATCCACTAGTATAACTTGCAACATTTTTATCTTGGTTTTAATCTTATCAAACAATAACGTGTAAAACCAATAGTAATTCAATCTTCATTTTAATATCCACAATTAATCTTTGTTTTAATCGAGGAATGCTACCATGCAACCCCTCATATTATAATATTCTCACTCGACTCTTTAATATTGTCATCATTGTTCTGCTAAAAAGTAGTGAATCCTCATAGTGTAATATTCTCATTTGACTCTTAAATATGTTATTATTGATCAACTTAAAGTTTTTTAGAAACTTTTTTTTGATATATCAAATACAGTAATTACATTTTAATAAATTTTATTTTCCATGTATAGAAATAGGTATTTCTAGTTTGCAAATGCAAGCAACTCAAAACTGGTGATTTAGTAATTAATTGATAATGAATCCAAGAAGAAAACATTTTCAATTTGCCCAAATCATTCTAAATTTTCGAAAACAATACTCACTTCGTGCTAGAAAAACCATCATTTTTCAATATTTTTGTATATCTCACAACAATTTTCATTTCTTATTTTAGATATTATTCCACCGCCAACTCAAAAATTATTATTTTTACTTTTATAACTTATTCACGCTCGTATCTGACCATTATAACACTAACTCCACCCATATTACTACTCATGGCTCACCTCTTTTTTTAAGAGTAAACTACATAAATGGTACCTGATTTTTTACTTTCGTACATAAATGGTACCTGATTTTTATTTTATATCGTTTTTGGTACTTATAAATCACATTTTTTGTACCTGATGCAATTTTCACCCCAAAATACCCTCTAAACAAATTCATTTTTTCATTTGTGTCATAAAGGGTTTTTGGGCATTGACAAAACTAGTACCAAAAGTGATATTATAATATCTTCTCTCATTCTCCTCCCTCTTTATACTAGTATTATTATTAATCAATATTAATATTATTATTTTGATGTTATAAATTAATAATTAATTTATTTTTTAATATCATTTAAATATACTTAATCATAATTATAGTTATAATTATATTTAATTATTATAATAATATTATTGTTATAATAGTAAAAACTAGTAGTAATTAATAAATAATAATAATTATTTTATATTAAATTAATAACTAATCAATATAGTCCTAATCAAAATTTAAAATTGTGAATTATATTCATAATGATAAAGAGTTGAATATTTTTATTAGGTGTTTCAACCCTAAAATGAGTATAAATAATTTAATTAAAAATATTCAATTAATCTAATTACTTTAAATAATTAATTTAAATAGGTGTTTTGTTATTGATTTATATTATGAATGCGATTAGATGTATGTATAAAACACTAAAAAGAAAGAAGAAAAAGAAGAGAAAAGAGAGAAACATAAACTAAGGAGAAAAAAGAAAGGAAGATAAAATACTAAAAAAAAAGAAGAAAATGAAGAAAAAAGAAAGAAGAATAAAGTAAAGAAGTAAAAAAGAAATAAGAAAGAAAGACAAAAAAATCACATATTTGGTTCTATTTAATTTAAATTTCTAAAAATATCCTCCATAACAAAATAATCACATGTTTGGTACCTAGGGTTATTATTGTCATGTGGTACAAAAAATGATATAAAATAAAGATCAAGTACCACTTATGTACGAGTGAACTTTTTTTTAAAACATATGCCACCAAAGCTTCTTTTTTACGGGAATGGAAGTGATATAGTTTTCGGACAATTATACGTATATTTACACAAATCAGTGACAAAGTATCAATTGGGGATGTAGCTCAAATGGTAGAGCGCTCGCTTTGCATGCGAGAGGCACGGGGTTCGATCCCTCGCATCTCCATTTTTTAAATTATTTTTATTTTTGTTATTGTTTTTACTTTTAAACGATGGAGTACTAATTGTTGCTGATTATAAAGACAAAAGATCAAACACTAATACACAAAACAACAGATACAAATTTCCCACGTTTTCATTGAAGCCTTGATTAGAAGCTAAACTTATTTACATCATTTAAATCTTATCACATCTAGAATTTACAAACAAGAAACAGTGGTCTATGTTCCACTCTTGTTGCTAACAAAAACAAAGGGTGAAAAACCAACCAACAAAATACTACTAGTATCAAAGTATAACAGAGCTTTTGTGGGGAGGAAGGCTATCAATTTCATAAATGTTCATTAAAAAAAAGCACTTCAAATCTAAAAAGCATTTCAAATCTATAAGAGACATCAGCAAAAAATGCATATTAATATCACAAGTCACCCACTTTACATTACTGTAGAAACAGACCAAAATCACACAACTTTTATTTGGACGACATAAAGATATACACCTACTAAAAAGCATACACAATTAAATTGTACCTCTCCTCTTGATCTCGGCAGATGGCTCTAAGTAACACGTTGAATGAGTTCGACTGCGCCTTTCAAATTGTTGTGTCTGAGCTCCATCTCCGCCCATTCACACCAAATGCTAGCAAGATCATCCACAGCCTTGTGATCAGCCTGCACAGCCTTAGCAAGAATGACCCGGGCATTCGAGACTTCTCCATGAGCCTCATAGATGGGATCAACTCTCCTCACAGCTTCTGTGTATGTCAAAATCTGTTTTGTCGGATTCCCTTCGAAAATCCTAACTCTCTTACGCGCCACGCCTTCACATTGTGGTGGTTTAAAATAGTCTTTGAAGAAAGAGTAATACTGGTTATAAATCATCTCCCTAAAACCACGCCCATTATATCTTTATTCAATAAGGTATGTTAGTATTATTTACGCCAAACAATTTTTTTAAATATTACTCTATTTTCAATGATAACAATTTCACAATTTATTATACTACTTAAATAATTCTGCATATTAACATTGCACAATTTGCATAACGAATTTAGTACTACTAGTTTTGCATGAACAATATATTTTTGGTTATCTCTAAATCCCATTTTTCGCACGTAATTACATCATCATAAGGTAAGTGTCGATCTTGCCAATTTTTTAGATAGATATAATATTATTTCCTAAATTAGTATTATTATAGTCGTATCTCGTTTCATTCACAACAAACTATGTTTTGCATTGCCATAAGTTCGTTTTGCATTAAATTTTTGTTTCCTTCAATTGCAAAACTTCAGAGATGCAAGATATTTTCAATTGTAAATCCTTTTTTTCCATCATCAAGATATTATCGCGAGGCAGGTGTCGATATTGTCTAACTTTCGATAAATATTAGTAGTATATTAAATTTTCATTAAGATTATCTTAACTTTCTACGCTATAATTTTGCATCACAATAATCAATAATCTACTACATTATATATAACTCGTTATACATTCTATGCATTTGGTGATACATTTCCTGCTACATAATTATAAAAGTATTAGGTGATCCGAACAGGCTCCTAGAACCGGCTCTTCTCTGATAGTGAGATCCAACATTCTCAATAGTTGCACAAAATCCTTTTCATTTATAGAAATTAAGGATGAACACAAGAATGACCATCCAATTCTTTACATTCTAGTGCCAGTTAGTGTAAGGAGAATACAACCTTTGAAAATTATTTTATTACTCATTAATCTATAATATATCATTTTAATTGTGATAATATAAAAACATAAATGTATACCATATCTCTAACTAACTAAATTGAGAAGATATATGTTCCATTTATCTTATTAGAAAGATAAGTATAATTAACTTCTTAAAAAAGTGAAGAAATTAAATTGAAAAGGTATAAAAAATAACTACTATACCATTTTACGTATTATGTGGACAAGATGTAAAAAAGCATCTTTTAAACTGAAAAAGGTATAATACGTTCTTAAATACCTTTACCGTTAAAGAATAAGTTTTATGAAGAAAAAGTAAATATCATAGTTATTTCTCTTTATCTCTCTATTTATCTTCTCTCTTGGAGATATTCTTATGGGCTTCTTGGTATGATGAAATGGAATGAGGAGGGAATGAAATGGAATGAGGTTGGGAATGTGATGGAGATTTCATTCCATTCTTATGCTTAGTGAATGTAAGGAATATTATGTAATTGTATAGTGTGTGGTGTGTGCAATGTGTGTAGTGTGTGCGCAATGTGTGTGCAATGTGTGTATAGTGTGGATTTTTTTAATAATAAAAAATTCAAAAATTTTAATTTTATTATAAAATTAAATGACAGTGGATTTAAATATAATATAAACGTTTTATAATTTTGTTAGCATCTAAAATAAGAATGAAAAGAGAATGAAATGGAATGCAATGGAATGAAATAACCCATAGTAAAATGGAAGGAATGGCTATTTCTATAAGGAATGGATTGGTAATTCCAAATATAATGATAATTCTTGAAGTAAAAATTATCAAGCAAATGAATGGAATAATAGTAAAAATACCATTTCATTCCTTGGATTATATTCCATTATATCAAATAGTCCATTAATGATATTAGAGTTGATGATCAGAATCAATCTAATAAAATTCTAAACCAACATATTTATAAATACGCGGTGCATAATTTTTTTTTCATAGATACGCATAGCATTTAATACCCAATTATGACAAAAATGCATCACTTGCTAATTTGTCAAATAAAACTAATTTCCCTTTTGACTTTATACAAATGTGACTAATTTCAGCCTCGCATTATCCCCACCCGCCTCTCTCCACGTATATATATATACGTCTGTGACGCTATACAATTCACAATTTTTCTCTCTCTATACGCGATTTCTCCGACACTAAACTCCAATCCTCCTTCCTCGTACGGGCAACCGACTGACGCCGCGGCGCTCGATATCGCCATCGATCGCATCGATCCGTTATTAAGGTGAGGCTTTGCCGCGTTGCGTGGCTTTATTTCGATTTTGATTAGGGTTGCGGCGTGGTTTTGATTTTTTTTATTTATTTAGATTTTGGAATGTATCGCATTGGCATTCGATTAGATGAATTTGATGGCGGCGCGTTTGGTTTTCTCTCATTGCTTGTGTTTTGTGGGGGCTTGTTTTGTGAGTTCTGGCTTCTTTATTGGTTTGCGATTGATTGATCTACGGACTGCATTTGTCATTTCGAATGGTTGTATGAATCTGGTTTTGTAAATTCGTGATTGAATTTCTTTTTCTCAGTGATTTTTCTATTTTATTTATAGGATTGTTGAGGGTAGATGTGTCGCTTCCCTAATTTTATTTGGGAAATGGAATTTGATTAATAAAGGTGGTTTTTCCTTGAGGAAACCTGGTATTATTTGGATGTGTGTCTGTAGGGTTGTATTCCCTTCATTAGCCATTCTACGATTAGCCTTTTGAATGTTTGGAATGTCAACATCAATTAGGCATTATTGTGTATTGATTGCACGAAGATGATTGATTGTCTATGTATTGCTTTTGTTGGATCTGGGAGATTATGTAGTTATTTTCTCTAGATTTGAAACGTGAATGTGGGGAGTTTTGCTGTATGGTCAACAAATTTTAGATATTGTTACAACAAGTGAGGAAAATAAGCATAAATGCTTGGTGCTCAGACTCAGAGTGGTTGACGTGAGGGTAGTTATTGAGGCAGGGAAATAATAACTGTGGAGATGACTTAATACGTTGAAAATAATGTCGACACAATGGCTTTCATGAATTATTGAATTACTATATGACAATCACTAAGGAAGTTACTGCAGGGATCTGACTATTAGACTCTAATATGTCTTGCAAATATATAGTACTACTAAAAAAAGACATTAGAACTGAATAAGGCAACAATAGATTTTTGCTTCTTATAACCAGTATTCAGAATCAGAAATATGTATACTTGCAGGATAAGCTCAATATCAGATACATTTGATTTTTTGCCAATTGATTAGGCATCTTGGTCAAAGCTGTTCATTTGTGTGAAAGGTTGCGAGTCTTTGATCCATTGCACCCTGGATTGGATATATTATGTGACAATAGGAAAACATCAATTATTTTCTCATATTCTAACCGAGTCACTTGCCAAGAAAACAATGAATGGCAATATTCATGCACATGTTTGGCTTAGCCTGTGACATTTTGCTGCTGGTTAATGCTTCTTTATTCTTAAGTTTTGCAGAAATTAGAGCTTGAAGTTGCAGACATGTCGCCAGCATCCAAGGCTAAGTCTAAAGATAAGAAGACTGGCAAAGAAGCTCCCAAGAATTCTCTGAAGCCTTTGAGTCATGTTAATGCCAGTAGTGGGACCACAGCAAGTGGATACAATCCTGTTTCAAGAACATTCCATACATTTGAATCTGCACCAGTGCCTACGGCCTGTCCACTTCATGTTAATGGTCGTTTCCGGAATATAGATGATACGGATGACCATAATGGAAGTTCATCAGGGACGGGCATTGAGTATGACTCTATTTCCAATAATGGTAGTTGGTCTGGCGACTCTGAAGACCATAAAGAAAAGTCATCACAGCCGCTTACTCGTCAGGATATAATACCTGGTGCTGACAATGACAAAAGAGAGAAAATACGTCAGAAGAATGAGAGGAAACATCAGCGTCAAAAGGAGAGGCGAGCGCAGGAGTTGCATGAACGGTGCTGTAGCTATCTCATGTCGAGGAAGCTGGAAGCTCTGGCACAGAAGCTTGTTGCTATGGGTTTCTCCCAAGAGCGAGCGGCAATGGCTCTTATTATGAACGAAGGCAGGTTAGAGGAATCAGTATCATGGCTTTTTGAAGGAGGTGAAGAAGACAAGAACTCGGAAAACAATCTTGATGGTGGTGGTAATTTGAAAATTGACATATCAGAGGAGCTTGCTCGCATTACATATTTGGAAATTACATATAAGGCTTCCAAACAAGAGGTGGAAAGAGCTGTAGTATCCTGTCAGGGTGATCTTGAAAGGGCTGAAGAGACATTAAAGGCACAAAAGGAAGAGACTCCTGCTGTCTTGTCTAAGCCTGATGAAAATGGCGATCCTCCTACTGTTGCAAATAGCAAGCTAGCAACGATTAGTCAGAATCCATTAAGAATACAACCAAAGTCTACTTCAGTAACCACTGTACAGCAGAGAAGAGATGACAAAGATTTCAACTACATCAAACTTCCAGCCACAGTAGAGTCTGTAGTGGATCCTGTGACCAAAAGTATGCAGGTGGTAAAGAAAATACCACTTAAAGCTGACTGGGCTAAACAACAGCAGATTGTGCCTGCAGAGAAAAGGTGGGCAAGTGCAGGATCAGATTCTTCTGCATCATTTTCTTTAGCATCACGGTCTCTGCCATCACCAACTCCAGCCAAGACGGATGTTCGCTATGTTGGTGTTGGAAATGAATTGAAGAAGTTGCAGCTAGGATCAGTCAAAGAACCAGTAATCGTCATGCAGCGACCTCAGTCCGTTAATGCAAAGCAGATTCCTAGCACAAGTATTAGCTCATCTCCTCCTGGAGAGATGGCTATGAGTTGGTATCCTAGTTCTGTTGAAACAGTGAAGCCACATGGGTTTGTGCCATCTGTTACTGTGTCTAATGGTTTTAGCTCAAATCAGTCGCACAGCCAACCTCAATATCAGTCATCACAGCAGCAATTTATGTCCAGTAGCAGCCCAATTGATTCATCAGGAACTAAAAAATCCAACATTTACTGGGGTCAAGGCGGATCACCAGCACTTGCTGCACCTTCCTCCCTTGGTCTCTTCTCCTGCATTGGTGCCAGTGGCTCATCTGGGACTTCATCTCAGGTGGACTGGAGCACCGGCAGCTCAATGTTGCAATTTGATTACACCAACGTTGACTGGAGTTTGGATCGTGGGTCACTATTCCCAAAACCTAACGGCCCGTGGACTGGGGCTAACTACATTCCAACTAATTCTAGCCTGTATGATTCATTTAAATATGGTGCGGGTTTGAAGTCTACCATGAGGCCTGGTCTGCCCAATGGGAATGCTGCAGCGATGGATGGGCCGAATCCCAACGACCTGATGGCTGGTAGTTCACGGGAATGGACTTCACCATTTGAAGAGAAAGACCTTTTCAGTCTACCCAGACAAGTTGTTTCCTCTCCTACACTGTAAGAGAATGGTGATGGGTTTTACGAATAAAGAAAAGGGTGTTGATGTTGGTGTTTGTTCTTTTATGCTTTGGATTTGTATTTAATATGAATAGACATCATATCTTAATGGGAAAAGCATTACAGTTTCTTTGATTCATTGGCTTTCATATTTTGATTTCTTGCCCAAAATCTGTTGAAATCCACCATCCAGCCAAAACTCACTACAAATATCAATCTCATGTTTCCGGATAATACAATTCTTGAATTTATCTTGTTAAAATCCGTGTCTTATTTGCTGCAAATGTATAACGAATTATGTACAGAGAAATGATAGTAGGTGCGCGGCAGCGGCCAACGATGATTCAGTGAGGACGGAGGTTGCTGATGACCCACCAAACGGTAGTAGCTATGCACAAGAACTTGTCATACATCACCAAGTGGAAGCACACAATTAACACGGAATGACAAACTGTAACATCGAGCGCAAAAAAAACCAAGAGAGATACTAAAATATATGGAGGCACAAGTTTGTAAGGACATGTGGGGTTGATCTTTTCATATGTGGTGTAAGTTTAGCATACAGGTAGGGAAATCGTTTTAACTCCAAAAGGGATTTACTAACAACCAGAAACTGACTTTTTCGAGGCAGACAACAACAAACACGACTGAGAAACGAATAAAAAGAGGGAGCATTGCAGACGTAAAATCAATAGTCAAAAGGCCAGCGCGTTCTGCTATGCTCCTCATTTGGAGCTGCTGCACCGTTTCCTTCAGTTCCTGAATGGCGTTGAGTGTTCTGATTCGATGAGTTTGAAGGCCACAGAAACGAAAATGGATTCCACCTCCCTTGACTCTGAGAGTTACTACTGCCCCTTCTGCTGCTGTTGCCACTTGCATTCACTGCTCTCTGATTCAAGTTAGAACGAGAATTTGCAGAGTCTAGTGAAGGCAGCTCAACACGACAGACAGGGCACGAATTATGTTCGACTAGCCAAGGCACAATACAGTCTGAATGGTAAATATGATCACATGGCATCTGTCTAGCTCTTGTCCCCAATTCAAACTTATCTTGACACACAGGACAGTGAGCATCTGTATTGAGATGCCTTTGCAAAATCTTGATGGTTGGCATAGCATCAATCGCGGAACGCGGTGCTGGAGGAGGACCCCGCCTGTCATTCACACTCAGCTGCTCTATCAGTTCCTGTAACCCATGCCCCATAAAGAAATCACCAGAATCAGCCCGTCGTTGCCCCATAAAGATCTCACCAGAATCAGCTCGTCTTTGCCCCACTCCATGTCCATCACTAAAAAAGAAATCAAATGGATCGACAGCAACTGGTGTTTGGCCATGGTATATCAATAATTGGCCAGGAGGCCTGGGGCCAACGCCCACACTTGTTCGTCCTCTGACATCAAAGTTCGGGTCCCTTCCTATCATCCTGCGCCTCATTAGGGCTGCAAACGCATCCATAATACCAAATCTTGGATCTTGCATAAACCCGAGTCCAGAACCATCACCGGAGTGAGTGCCCATAACTTCGGCCAGCTCTTGTATAAAGCCACCATCACAGTACGGGCAGACCAAGTTACGGCCTCGAGGTCGTACAGGCTGTGTGCACTGGTGGCACCAATGAGTGTTTCCACCACTCGACATTATTATTATTATTATTTATCTTAAACAAGAAACATAAGCCACAATCTCCAACCCCGGAACTTTTCCTGCATCCAGACATCTATGAATAACCATAACTCAACTATGAAGCAGTTTTAGCAAATTCAAAATTTGAAACAAATGGAGTAACTAATATGAGATCCAATCAATTATGCAGGGTTCTATTTGATTAGCTCATCATGTAAATTTACAGGGTTTAGATCTGCTCCACAGAATTCAATCCTCTAACTGACATAAAGATAGGGGAACTCTCCTAACAAAAAATAAAAATCTAGGCAACGAAAAATCATGTTGATCAGAACAGAATAAGTTCACGAGCAAAGTGTACACAGCAATCAAGCATCAACAACAACTTTTATTGGTCGGAAAAATCCAACAAGCAAGGAAACAAAGACAAAGTTGTATAAACTGAAAGCGATCAATCAAGTTACAATAGAAGAAATCTGGGGGTGGTTGAAATTAAGAAGAGCATGAGTAGTTAATGTAGTAAGTACTTACGAGAGAGACAGTAATGCAGGAGATTGTGACAATTTCCCTAAATTAAGGATTTGGCAATGGAATCACAAAAGACTTGTGTTGGAGTTGAGTAGGATGTATATATAGGACGAATGGATCTATTCTGACCCGACCCGAACCACCCGCGCTTCTTTTCTTTTGGATCTCCAAAAATTGATAGGGATTTATAATCGGATATTACCATTTCTTAAAATAACGAATTACTGAAGTCTTATTACTACCATAGCCAAAACCAAAAGCAGTGGAGAAGAAAATGAGAAAACGACAATAATTGAGCAGTACTGGTCTGTCGGTAATCGGAATGTTAATTGGCACAATACCTCTTTAAATCACCCTACCCGCAATCACACCCTCGTGCCTTTAACAATCTTCATCCTTCAACACGTCCCCCGTGACACAGCTTGAACACACCAAACTCATTTACCCCTAACCAAAATACACATTAGTACCGACTATATTTTCAAATTTTTCTTTAGAAGTTTATTTTCACGTAATTTAGATTATTAATAGGGGCTTTTGTAAAATTTAAAAATAATTTGTAGAAAAATATTCAAAAATTCAATTCATTAGGCCATCCGCAACGCTGTCTCTTATCCGTCTCATCCCTTAACTATTCATGGATCCCACTGTACTTTTCACTCCATCTCTTAACTAAGAGACATAACCTGCAACTAGACGTCCCCAAACCGAACCGAACCGTTCGAACCGGCCCGGAACCGTCACCGGCGGTTCCGAACTGGAATCGGAACCGTAGGCGACGGTTCGAACCGTGCCTGGAACCGTCGATTCCCCCAGGCCGGTTCAGGTTCCAATTGTGCGCAAACCGTAACCGGCGGTTCAAAACCGCCGGTTTCGTCGGAACCGGCGGTTCGGCAGTTCCAGCAGCTTTTCAGGCATATTTCCGACCTAAACACTAGGCTTTTTAGAAACCGTCAACGGAACCGCCGGTTTTAGTCAGAAAGCGTTGACGAAACCGGCGGTTCCGTCCAAAAAACCGCCGGTTCCGCCAGTTTTTCGAAATTTTGAATTTTTTTATTTAATTTAATCACATTTTCCCCCTATAAATACCCCATTCCTCTTCATTTCTACTCACCTCATTCTTGTGCTAACAAGTCTTTCTCTTCTCAATCTCAATTTCTATATTCTCTATCCACATTCTCTCTAATTGCTCAAGTTGTTTACGTTATTTGCGCTCATAATTTACTCACGTTGTTTACGTTATCATATTTACACAATCACACTACTCTCTATCATATTCACAGAATCACACTACTCTCTATTCCTTTATTTCTTTTTTCTCCCATTTTTTTCGAATATGTAATTTGTAAATTGTAATCAAGACTTTAAGTCTTTTGTAATTTATAAATTTTAAGTTGTAATTTGTAAATTTTAAGTTGTAATTTGTAATTTTAAAGTTGTAATTTGCAATATAGTTGAAATTTGTATCAATAAAATTGCATTTGTACATCGCATTATTCTAATTTTATTTATGCAAGTATATTTACATTTTTTACTTGAATTACAATTTTAACAAAAAAAATATGAACCGCCGAACCGGTCCGGAACCGGCGGTTCCGGACCTTAACATGAACCGCTGGTTCACGGTTCAGGAACCGGAACCGTCCAAGCTAGGACGGGCCGGTTCAGGTTCAACAAAATCTTCAACCGGAACCGCCGATTCCGAACCGTGGTGACGTCTACCTGCAACCCTCCATCTCTTATCCGTCTTTTAACCATCTTTTAACTTACTATTCATTCAATTTCATTTTTTATTTTTATTTCCAACAAATTCAATTAATAAAAATACATTTCATTAAATAAAATAAAATTACAACATAAAATTCTTAAAAAAATTTAAAAAAATATATAATTAAAAATCCTAAAAAATTTAAAAATACATAATTTAATTTCTTCCGCTCCCTACGTCGATCTTCTTCAAGTGATTCTTCCATTATTCGACGCATTTGCTCAAATGGATCCATGAATAGATTAACTTTGGTAGAAGAATAAAAGAGATGATTTGAGATGAAAATTGAAGAGGAAAGAGAGATGATTTGAGAATAATAGATGTTTGTTTGTGTGTGTGAAAGAGGAGTATTTATAGAATAAAAAAAGAAAATAAATATTTTTTTTGAAAATTACAGTTGAACGGTCATATGACCGTTTTTTATTTTTATTTTATTAAATTCGATTTTTTTTAAATAAATGATTTATTGCGTCAGCGTGACGACGTCCACTCGCTGGCCGGCAAGTGGGCGTCACGCATAGCGCCGGAGCGCGCCACGCGCTCGCGCGAGCGTGTGGCTAGACAGCTCGCGCGCCGTCTCGGTGGGACGGGCGTCTCGGCGGGCAGGGGACGAGACGGGACGCTGCAACGCGTCCCGGTGCCGTTTCGTCTCGGAGGGACAAGATAAGGGACACCCGCGAGACGCGTTGCGGGTGCCCTTAGGGGCCTTTAAGCCCTCTCCCCCTGCGCATTGCTCGAGACCTCAGGTCATCCTATTCGTGGTAAGGAAGTGAAATCATACAAAATGGGCAATCCAGTCATGTTATCATCATTTTCTTCTCTGGTCCTTTTTTTTTCTCTTGTCATTGACCGACTAATGCATCAAAGTGAATATTTTAATCGAGGGACTCTCATTGTCACTTCCATCATCAGAGCCACACACATGGATATTCATGTACTAATGTTAAAAGGGATTAAAAATGTTATAAGCTACTACTACAACATAATCACATTCTTGGTTTGGATTTGTGAATAAATCTTTAACATTACACCCCCAAGTCACTGACAAAAAGCTCAACTATGAAAGAAAACAACTTTGATACATAACACAACCTGATAAACTATCAAATAATCAAATACTTGCACATCAAATAAAAGTCTAAATAAACTATCATCTTATATAAAGATGTGTTAAGACTACAATGAAAGGTATATAATGAAAACAACTTGATAAAGTATATTTTTTCTCTTTTTAATTATACTGCTATTACTGCCACAATATGGTAAAACAAAAGTTGTGAAACTATATATTACTGCCACACAATATATATATATATATATATATATATATATATATATATATATCGCGTTATTCTCCTATTCATCCCTTAGATCCTTTATTCTTTTTAATATGGGCCATTAGATCTCATTCATCAACGGTCCAGATGATCTGCATTATTATACTATAATGGTGCATTATTAGTCGGTGTGCATTATTGTAACACCCCGACTTTTTCTACCTTTTTATTTTGTTCTTGAAAGAACCGTCGTTTGTACACTTGAAAATTTTTCGACCTTGTTTCTTTTATCGAGAGAAGTATTTCACTTTTGGCCTTTGGGGCCAAACAATTATTCTTTCCTAGCCCAATTTGAAACCCAATTGTTATGAGCCCAAAATGATACCTACACGAAAGAATAGACCACGTATCAAATACACTTTCGACAACAAATCAAGACGAAAAGTTGGATAAGAACCGCGTCACATCAAGACGAAAAGTGGATAAGAACCACGTCACATCAGGCACGTTTTCCAACGACGGCCGCATTAATTACTCGTCGCATCAAAACGAAAAGACGTGAAATTTTGTCTTTTATGAAAAAAAATTTCTATATATACAACCTCCCTCCTTTTCATTTCTTTACTTCACAATCGAGAGAAATCCGAGAGAGAGAAGAAAGGGGATGGAGGAATGAATTTCCGACCACCTACCTGTCGGGAACGGCGTCGGCGGCTGGGGGAGATCCTCGGCGACGGTGGCTGGGGCGGACCTCGACGGCGAGCCGCCGCGCATACAGCAGCGGTGGCGGTAGCGTGGTGGCGGCGTGAGCGTAGCCGAGAAAGAGAGGAGCACGGCGTGAAGGCTTTAAACGAACGAGGTGAGCTTTCTAGCTACCGTACAGTTTTTACGAGAAGTTTTTACGTGGGCTTTCGAACTAAAGTGTTTCCAAGAACTTTCATATATCGGTTTGAGCATCATGTTATATGTGATCAAAGTGAAAGTGTTGTTGCGCATGTTATGTGATATATGTGTTGATTTATCGAGTGATTTGTGATTTGCTCGACTTGTTGATGTGATATGAGATGATGCTCGATCTTGACGGAACAAAAAAATGATTTATGTTTCAAAAACATTTTGAGGAAAATAAAGTTGAAAAGATTATGTCAAGCCATATTTTGTTTTGGAACTATGCCTATCTGACTGCAACGATGAATGGAATGGATTGATGGGAGACCGTGTGAGGTAACCACTTCCCCGCACTTGAATGTTAAGATATGATGAATGATGAAAGGAACGATGAATGATGAATGAACAAGAGATAGTGAAATCGGGTTTGTCAGATACGGCATATGTTCCAGGAAAATAGATCGAAAGATCACTTTTGAAAAAGGAAAAGAAAAATGTTTAGTGTTCTCGGACTTTTCCTAAAATCCCGAGTTCACTCAAAGAGTGGCTTGACAAAATCTGTTTTTATAAAATATATTTTGGCACGTGTCCACTGAGTACACCAAGTACTAAGCCCTGCATATGTTTTCTCTATGTGCAGGTTGAGCGGTGACGAGCGCGGTGGGTGTTGAGCATGAAAGTGAAGAAGATTATAAAAAAAACTTTCTGAATATATTATGTCTTCATACATAATAATATTCTACTCTCGAAATGCTTCCGCTGAATATGGTTTCTTTCGCCAAGTATTGTGCTCGAAAATTTTATATCGAGTTGCTGATTGTTGAAAAGACACTCTGATTTTATTCGAGCTTTTCCCATTTGTTTCGAGCTAAAGTCGAGTTTGCACTCTGTGTATCATACACTCTGATATATATTATTCTTTTAAGCTAATTGAGCCTTTCTTATGAACTGTTATCCTTAAATGTTATTCTTAAATGTTTGTCCCTTGGTCACGATCGCCTCGTTTGTAACACCCCTGGGGTGGGCGGCCGTGACAATTATTCAACTGAAAATCTGCATTATTACACTATAATGATGCATTATTAGTCGGTGTGCATTATTCAACTGAAAATCTGCATTATTAAATGACACGTGCCACCAATCTAACCGTCGGATGACAAAATCGTGGGGCTGAGATTAAAAAGAACAAAGAACAAAAGATACAAAAAGGAAATGAATACATCCCTATATATATATATATATATATATATATATATATAGTAAAACAAAAGTTTTATTTCACAGGTAGAGAATGCAAATATATTTTCATACACATAAATATTTTTTTGGTTTTCTGAATTCTTGTTTGCATAGTTAAATCTTACATTCTCTGACAAACTATACATAATTAATCTTGCATAAATATTGTTTCACATAGATACATAATTAATAGTATAATAATCTTATCATCTTTTCATCTATTTTGTATCTTGATTTCTTGAAAATTTTTTTGCTTGATTATATACTTAATAGAAGAGCTTTGAACATACAATAATAATTACCCATAGAACAAAATAAATTTCATGAGATTTCTGTAGGGAAACATCAAACTACCCTTCCATAGTCTGAAAGTGAGAAAGTTAATTTCTCAATGAAAGCACCAATTGATACGTATTAATTTCTAATTAATACAGATTGGAGAGAAAGTTATGAAAAGAGAATGATAAATATTTTATTTAATTCATTTTTTTAATACTCCCTTCATCCGCGAATAAAATCTAATTTTTTTCGTTTTGGCACATGTGTCAATAAGAGTCTCAATTCACTTTTAATATGAATAGTAAATAAGTCCTATATTCTGACATTTTCTACTCACCTTTTATTATAAAACTGTATTTAAAAGTGAGAGTTACACTCTCTTGTTGTTTCTACCCAGTTTTCTTTGTACAGTATTTCTTAAAACTCGCACCTAACTCAAACGTTACTCCTATAGCAGACGGACTGAGTAATAATCAAAGACTCCACACATAAATATAACATATGAGGTACAAAAAGATCTCGAAGTAAATCAAATCCTAAATTAATAATTTAAATAATAGTGAACTACATAAATAGTACCTGATATTTCACTTTCGCACAAAAATAGTACCTGATATTTCACTTTCGCACAAAAATAGTACCTGATATTTATTTTATATTGTTTTTGGTACCTCGTGACAAAAATAACACTATGTACTAAATATGTGATTTTTTAGTCATAGAGGGTATATTTGGAAATTTCAACTAAATAGTACTCCTACCAAACATGTGATTTCTTTTTTTTTCCTCTCTTCTTTCCATTTTCTTCTTAGTTTATATTTTCTCTTCTTTTTTTTTCTTCCTTTTTCATTTTTTTTAGTATTTTATACATACACCTAATTAAAATTCATAATATAAATTAAGGACCACCTAATTAGATTAATTGTTTAAACTAATCAAATCAATTGAATATTTGTAATTTAAATATTTTATATCATTTTAGAACTAAAACACCTAATTAAAAATATTCAATCATTTTTTATCGTTATAAATATATTCATATATTAAATTTTATTAAGACTATATTGAGTAGCTATTAATAAGATAAAATAATAATAATAATTATTATTATTATAATTTAATATTATACGATTCATATTTTAAATAAGTATATTATAGTAATTATTTATTAGTTACGCATTATTAATATTATAATAATATAATAATAATTAATATAATTAAAACTATATTTTTGATTAAGTATGAGTCATAATATGAATTATATTAAAAAATAAAATAAATATTAATTTATATATAATAATAGTAATAATAGTATAGAAAAGAAAGATACTACTCCCTCCGTCCCGGAATATGTGACATCCCTAATATGAAACTTGCATTATTTTCCATAGCATATTTGATTATCATTGCATATTATATTGTCATTTGTACTATAGAGATATTTAAGTGTGCCACAGTGGGTATATTTAGTTTTATGATCGACTGAATATAGTCTAATATACAAATAGTCTTGATTCACGAGAATTTTAAAATAAATACATACATACATATTTTGTACAGTATAAATTATGTTATACTATATATGTAATAATTTATTTTAAATGTGTATGATTGTGTACCATATAGTATTAGTTATATAGACGTTCTTATATATATATATATATATATATATATATAGGATTGTGATCAAGATAGAACCATTCTTAAACGTAGAACCATTCTTAAACGTAGAACAAATGTCAAACGGAGGTCGTTAGATCTTTTAATCCAATGGTGTTGATTTGCACAGCAACTTCCCATTACAACCAAAACTATTATTAATGGGTGAATGCAGAGAAGTGAAAAAATAAAGCATGCATGGACTCTTCTTCATTTCATTCATTCTTCCATCAACATGTGAGTTTTTTCACATGTTGAGTCCGGAATGTCGTGAAAACATAGTCTAATATGTATGATTTTTAATCTTGACCGTCATTTTTTCCTCATCCAATGAATAAAATATGTAGAGTTCTAGGTTCTACACTTAAGAATGGTTCTATCTTTAACGCAACCCTATATATATATATATATATATATATATATATATAATATGCATGTATTTGGATAAATTAAAAGTTACATGTATTGAATTGATATATGTACTTGGCTTATCAAATGATCATTTTTTTTTATAAAATTACACGTTTCTATTTTTACTATTTTACGTGTTTTTCAGAGGGTTTTCCTTTGAAAATGGGTAAGATGAGTCAACAAAGTTTCAACCGACATATAAAATTAGGAGTATATGATAAGAGATATATTTTTTTTGGGGGGAAAAGAAAGGAAAAGAAAAAGGGGAGGAAAAAAGAGAGAGCTAGAGACGTGTATGTTGAAAAATAAAATTTTACGATCTTGTAGTGAAATAAAATCACTTTCTCTCGGACTTAATGTCAGATGTATGCTCGCAAACATATACTTTTGTTTTGATTAAATATTTCGATTGATAAATGGTAGTAGAGAGGCGAAGGTGGTAGATCAAGAGACAAATTTGGGAGTTTGGCTAGATTGTCTATCGTATCGTGATCATGTGTGTATAAATTATATTTTCATTTGACAAGTGCTATGTGGTAGATTTCTATGTGTTAAATTGCAGTCAATATTTGATTTATATGATGAAATATGATATGAATATATGATTCGTGTAAGGGATATGTTTATCTATCGTATTGGAATTATTTGATAGAATATAATATGGATATCTATGTGGTAGATTTCTATGTGTTAAATTGCAGTGAATATTTGATTTATATGGTGGAATATGATATGAATATATGATTCGTGTAAGGATATGTTTATCTAAAATATTGGAATTATTTGATAGAATATAATATGGACATGCATTTGATAGAATTGATATGTTTTACGTATAGTATTGAAAGTGCATGAATCATATGATTAAAGAGGATCTGTGACGGTCTTGTCCTAGATCTGAAATCATAATGGACATATTGGGACCTTCGGGTCAGATCATATTGGGACCTTCAGGTCAATCATAATGGGACCTACGGGTCAATTCACTGTGGGACTTACGGGTCAAAATCATATTGGTATATTGGAAATACGGGGCAGATGTCAGAATTGATTTTGTCACAAAATAATAAATTAAACATATAGGCATATGCATATGGATATGAAATTGTTTATGATATCTGATGGCATTTGTATATGCGGTGAATGATGGATTTTGTAATTATAACATTTTGGATGGGGAAATGATAAATATGTGATTTCTTTACTTTAATTTGTATTTGTTTATTTTAAATATATACGTCAGAGGGGTTGGGGTGTGACAGAATAGGAGTCCTATTTAGTTATGACACAAATTTTAATAATATATAGGAAAGTGGGTTGAATAAATTAGTGGAGTATGAGTCTCACTTATATACATTAGTTTTATAATAAAATGTGAGTGAAATAAGTTGGTGGAATGCGAGATCTATGTACTATTTATGGTAAAAGTTAAATATTAATCTTATCATGGGACGGACCGAAATGCCAAAATAAAACTCTTATTGTGGGATGAAAGTAGTACTATCATTTTAGGTCCTCTTTTCTAGTATGCCCAAAAATATCTTTTATAGCAAAAATGTGAAAATGTGATTTTTAGGTATTAAAAACGACATAAACAAAGATCATGTACCATTTTGGGCGATCGTGAAAGATTGATTATGTTGTTCACTATTTAAATAATTATAAAATGATTCAAATCGTGTATTACATCTCATCTCACGATCTAGGGTTTTTATAACTGCCCCCTCCTATATCTCTCCCTCTTTCACTCTCTTTCTACTTGCGCCTAGGTTATCTCTGCATCTCTCTCTTCCTCTCTCCAATGGCTGTTACCTTCGCAGATCTGCACACAGAAGCCGGCCTAAAGGCCCTTGACGCCTTCCTCTCTGGAAAATCATACATCTCTGGGTAACACGCTTCTTACTTTCTCCTTTTTTCTACAATTTCACTCTCTTCAATTTAACCCCAGTTATTCTAGCGATCTGTGAATTGTTTGATTGGCGATTTTCAGAAGTCAATTGACTAAAGACGATGTTAGAGTTTATGCTTCCGTTTCGGGGAAGCCTAGTGCTGATCTCTACCCTAATGCCTCCAAGTGGTACGAAGCTGTTTCCGCAAAGCTAGCATCGAGGTATTTTCTTCTGACTTTACAAATTAATCCAATTTGCTTTCGTGCTTAAGTTTGCTTATTGATTGAATTTCGCGATGCCGATAGTTTGCTTTGTATATCCTGTATTTGTGTATATTAATTATGTTTGTGATTCTTGTCGTACTTGATTGCTGAGTTGCAATTTGTTATGGTGTAGCTTTCCTGGAAAACCTGTTGGAGTAAGTATCGGAGGTCAAGCTGCAGTGTCAGCTGTTGAAGCGAAGGTAGCTGCTTCACCTTTGTTTCGTTTGCCGATCTCCATGAAAATGGACTACTTGTTTCCATGTTATTTAATTTACGGGTCGATTGATTGGGGAAGATGAGGCAAAACATGATAACAACACACATTTGAGTAATCTCCTAACAAACGGTTGTGCAAAGTATGGACTTTTTGCAATCCTGAACTCAATGCAGCGAGAAGTTGTTTGATTATAGGATGTTTTGGGGATTGTTACTTATGGCCATGGATGAACTATAGTTCTGTATTGATATTTTTCCTTTTCCCAAGACATTGTAGGTAGCCCTGGTTATTGGAATTGGTATTGTCCCACAACATGGTTTACCTTTTTGGGGCCTGCTTATATTTTATAGATAGCCCTGGCTCAGTATACTAGAGGCTTAATTGTTTGGAAGATTCATTCTTAGGCCTAATGCCTTTGTACTGTTTATTTTTGTGGTGTGTATTGGAGTAGATAAAAACTGATATGTAAAATCCATTTCATCCAGGAGGATGCTGCCGATGATGATGACGATCTTGATTTATTTGGCGATGAGACTGAGGAGGAAAAGAAGGCTGCCGAAGCAAGAGAAGCTGCCAAGGCGCCTGCTAAGAAGAAAGAAAGTGAGTCTATGGCATCTTAATCTCACAGTGTTTGCTTTTTAAGTCATTATCTGCGCATATGGCTGCCATTATCATTTCAAAAATTGATGCAGCCTTTTACAACACATGACCAAGAGTTATTTCGAGATCATAATGTATAGATCAATTGATCCCATATGATTGTATCCATATGTTAGAATATCTGTTTCCACACGTTTCTACATGTCTACACTGTTTCATTGTGATTCTAAGTTGTCCTGGTTGTCTTCATCTTGCAGGTGGCAAGTCATCTGTTCTCATGGATATTAAGCCCTGGGATGATGAGACCGACATGAAGAAGCTTGAAGAGAGTGTTCGAAGCGTTGAGTTGCCAGGACTCTTATGGGGAGCATGTATGATTTCTCTTCTGTTTTTGGCATCCTTTCTCTTCCTACATACTTTTATGTATTACTCCTTACTACATTGCACTAGTTATCATTTATGCATTTGGTGCTTTACTTAACTCAGTCTATAACTTCTCCATGCAGCCAAATTGGTTGCAGTTGGTTATGGAATTAAGAAGCTCCAAATCATGCTTACCATTGTTGACGATCTTGTCTCCGTTGACACTATGATAGAGGAGGTACTCACCGTGGAACCTCACAACGAATACATCCAAAGTTGCGACATTGTTGCCTTCAACAAGATTTAAAGTTGCGATGTCTGAGCCTTTGTCCGGCTATAATTTTGTCATTCACTAGAACTTTTGCTTGTTTTGGTTTATACCACCTTTATTGTTACCAAGGGAAGAGGAATGGATGTTAATTACACCGTTTGCGGATTTGATTTGGTGGTGTTTGATGAAATTTGCTGTTTTTATAACCTTTGGCGGCGTTTGATGAAAGTTACTGTTTTTACTAGTCATGGAGTACTATACAACTTAAAACACTACTGATGTTAAATTAATACAGTACTATTTCTGTTATTAAAATTTTTTATAAGAATGATGGTTATGAGTTAACGAATGTTGTTAGGTTTTAGGAAAAACTTTAAACTGCATTTTTTGCTAATAACCACGTTCACTGATATAATTTAAAATCAACTATACATTAAAGTGCTGTTGCATCATTTTTTTTCTAATAACAAGCATCTAGGTCTTCATCTCCTACAAGAAGGGGGGTAACATTTGTACATACTACAGTAGCAAAGTAGGGATGAAATGCAGGCCAATTCTACCCTAAATTGTATAGGCTCCACTCAAAAACTTTGTTCGCATAGAGTATTAGAACGAAGAAGTTCTTCGCAGCTGAAACCTTAGTGTGCAGGCCTCACATGTGGTTATCTGTTCGAATTCCTGCAACACAAAAGTCAACAAAACAAAACTAAGTGCGCCAGTGTAGGCATCAATTTAAGATAAAGATAGTGTTTAAATTAAAGGAATATGGAACAAAAACACCAAGCAAGTTTTCAACATAAAGGTATGTTTGAGGTTTGTTTATTGGCGAATCTAGTGCAATACTTAAAAGTTCATAACAAATAGACATCAAGTAGCATGAGAAATTTACACAGCTAAAGTGCAAGGAATTCAAAATCTCGACATAGTTTTTCCATTATTCATAGTGGAAGCGTATCAATAAAGAAAAAAAGGGAGATATTCAAGCTGCAGAATATAGCCAAATAGCTGCTAGTGTGGTGTTAAAAGCATGAATCGTGATGGCTTAACTTGAAAGAACATAGCTGATGAGTTATGTACGGAGGAGGAACAGAGATATTGGAGCATCCACAGTAAAAGTTGAGTTGAAGAACAAGAAGCTTTTAGCTCATTTTGTATGGTTTAAAACAAGCTGCTGGCAGAGAACAATACAGAACTGGCACATTGTTCATGTAAGAAATATGCTGCGAACTCCTTGACGTGCTTTCCATTCGAGAAGTGAAGGAATAACAAACTAATAGGACTAGTTCTACGAGAGACACCAAGTGCATATCAGCCAATCAGCAAGCTAACTTTTTTGTATGAGCCACAAAATACAGAACAAGAACTTTGTTCTGATAAGAAAGAGACTATGCTGCTCTTTACTATGAAGTTGCTAATTTGTAGTGGATCAATGTCACATGAAAAGTATCCTTACGGGATATCACAGTTGACAGTATAGCTGTCGAACGAACCCCATTTGTTTTCACACCAAGACAATCTAAAGGTAGAATAAGCTAACAAGGGTAGTTACATGAGAAATCTGAAATGTTAAACATCAGAGAACAGGCCAAAATCTTGCAGGTTTATACAAAAAAAGGACAAATAACAGCTCACAATCAATGAATCAACATGTGGAAGAAAATAACAGCTCACAATCAAGCCAGAGGTACAGTTAGATCATATTAGATGTTATTCAGTAGCTTTTGCAAATTTGTATAACAAAATTCACTTTCGAAGTCTATATAGATGTCTAAAATCCATTGTACTTACAAGTGTGAAATGTTAAAGTAGTTGTAAGGGGCACTTTGAACTATACCTAACATTTCCTAGTAAGTTAGGCACCAATCTTTGATACTCGCTAAGAGTAAGGTTCTTTTCAATCCTAATTTCAACAAATTGTAGATTCAGTCACCAGTCCATAATTTCAGGCTGAATTGGATAGTTACACGACCCATGCTTCCATTTAGCTACTAAAGGAGTACTTTAAATTCTCCCAACTCCTCCTAACAACTAAATCACCAACTTTGGTTCACTCTCAACATATTTCTTCTTGAGACAATCCTCTTGAAGTACCAACTCTTCTTTCATCTCATATGTGTTGCTGCACCTAGACAGTACCACATGCAAAGTTCCAGATAATTCTTCTTCTTTAAGTTTATTGTGAATATTTGCTGTTTTTCCAAACGTGATATAAGTTGATTAACCCACCAGTGAAAAGGAAAAACCAATAAGTTTACAATAATTAGTAAACTAGGAATGGAGTCAAGTTGATAATATTTTCTTTTATATTTCCTAGATCCTTTGCTTTTCTTTCGTATCTTAGCGTTAAGATGTTTGGTGCTTGTAGTTACATTCACTTTCCAGTTTCAACCACACACAAATGTTTCTAGTGTATTAACTTCCAAGCCACTACCACCAAAATTTGGATTATATATAAGATCCATAGGTCTTGAAATTTAAAATTTGTTTGGAATATTCAATGGATCAAAGTGATGCCAACCTGAACCATGTTCCCTACAGATTTCAAGATGTGAAACAAAAGACATATTGCTGCTAGATGCCTCACTTAACTCCAATTAAAGAGAAGATACCTGAGTGTGGTTTATAATGTACTAGTACTTAACTCAAAGCTAGATTCTGAGAATGTATGATTAACGTAGCTAAATTTTCTTGTTTTAATGTTTCACTGTTTTCAGCTTTATATGGTTTTCCATATAAGTTCGGTGCAGACTACTACTTCCTGCGTCCTATGTTACTTGAGGTGTTTCTTTTGGGTACGAGATTTAAGAAAGTTGTATTTAGGGGTTTAAATGAAAATAAAATAAAGTAGGAGAGAGAAGAGAGAGTTTTGTTTTTAATCATGAAGGGAAATGACTCAAGTAACTTGTGAAAATCCGAAAAGGAATTGCCTCAAGTTACTTGGGACGGAGGGAGTATTACTTTAATTATAATTCATAGGTAACAAGGCCTATCCACTTGAAAATTTCCAAATTATTTTTCTAGTTATTAAGGTTCAACAAGTATACTAGGGGAAAATAACCAAATGTCTAAATGTACTTTGCGAAATTCAAAGAATCAAGATTCTACCCCTCAAGATCAAATGGACTCTGTTCATCAAAGGTAACTGAACCTTCCAGCATGTGCAAGCTGGTGAGAATGACATTAAACAGTAAATGAAAGAAAATGCTCGTATTTAGCAACCACTCATAGAAATCAGAAAAAAACTAAAAGTTGAAGAATTTATGTTCAGGAAAAAAGGTTGTGTGCAATTCCAGAAAACTGTGAAACTTCGTGCAGTTAGCTGCAGATATCACAAATATGAATCCACTAACTTTTATCATGTGAAGGTGACAAGGTGTAGTAGTCTCTGATGCATGCACTTTCGGATAACTTTTTAGTCAAAACTTGATTTGTGGTTGGTTCAAGTCCATTACGTTAAATGGAAAACTTCATCACCCAAAACAAATATTTAAACAGGAAAAGACACTGAGTTGTTGGCCAGTTAAGATCGAATCACATAATTGTACCCGAAAATTAGATCGATAACATTTCACATTAGCAAAAGTCTTGCTGTCACATATATTACCAGCATGCACCATGGAAATGCATTTATTAAAGAAGGATACAAATAGGTATTACTTGCCTTTTCCTTCTTAAGCTTCGAATTTTCCTCTTCAAGTCGTGAGACCTTGGTCACCAACTCATTGTGGTAGGCCTGTCAATGCTACATGAGTAAATATCCCGATGCCAATATATTCAAAATGCACCAGCAGCATAAAAATATAACACAGCTATGCGAATTTTCTAGTCTTGCCTGTTTCCTTGCACGTGAACGTGCAGCAGACTCTCTGTTCTTAATTTTTCGCCTTAGCCTCCTCTCGATGGTCTTCTCAAGATCCCCAGACATCCTCTTCCGGCCAGGCAATGGAGTATCTGACAAATCATCGATTGAAGGCGAAGGAGACAATGACCTCATTTGAGATGAGAATTTGTGGGACTTGAGTGCGCTATCCAAGGACATCATGGGTTCAATAGAAACGGTGGAAGCATTGGACACGTACATCCCTGCTTTCACCAAAAAATCCTCCAAAGTCATCTCACCAAGGGTCGGGGTTCTTTCCTGGCTACCGAAGCCCTCCACATTGCTCATCTTATACCCTCGCTGGATATCCCTCCACACCTCATTCACCGTCTTCCCTGTGAAAGCCCTAGCAAGCGACCAACTCGCTTGGCGCTGCAGTGACGCTGCAGGGGATGTTTCGATGCTCTCCATCCCATAGGAGCGGCTAGTATCAGTGGTCCACACTTTCTTGAGCAACTCATCAAGGTTCATGCTTCCTAATGGCTTTGCCAAATTACCTAGCAAGTGCCTCTCGACTTCGTCTAGCGTTAGGCCTAACCACGAGTTGCAACGTTGCAGTGGATGATGCGGTACATGAGATTGCTGCCCCCCACCACTCACATGAGAATTCATTGTCTGAATCCCCATTCACACTTCACCTCCACTTTTCTAAAACTACTACCAATTGAAACCCTCAAAAACCTAATCAACTATCCTTCTAGAATTTTCCGAAGCCAATCCGATCTCTAAAAAGATACAACTCCTTACACCTCAAAACCTGACCATGGATTAAAAAAACGCATGATTGAAGCAAATCAATCCAATAATGTGAGAAACATCCAATCAAAACACAACAAACTCCTTACAAGCAAATTCACAATAGATGAACCGAAACGTTGAGAAGAAACGAAACTATTCGCAGTGAGCAGGACGGAGCTAGGACACACGATTGTATTCAACAAACAGGCAATTTCGCTTGGACACACAAAACAACAAGCAGCCAAAAATTGCGCAATTAGAGAAACAGATAAAATAGTAGTAATTGCAAATAAAAAACATAAATTACCTGGGATAAGAAGAGGATCAGATGATCTGTTACCGGAAAACGAGATTCCTTTTGTATTGTAGGAGGGATCCACGTGTTGCAATTGGGAATTTCTTTTAGAGATAATAGAAACAAGTATGTAATCGGGTTGAGGTGTTGGATTTGTGTTGCTTGCTTTTTTTTTCCGGTTTTGTATATTTTTTTTCATGCGAAAACGAGAAAAAGCGATGATTATTGCGTAGAGAGATGCCTTTGTGGAAACGACAACATGTCTTCGTTAAGGCTCAGTCCACATATGCATAAAAAATATCCAAACCAACGCCACTCCACTCCCCCAATCCCCTCAAAATTAAACAAATACAAAAATAAAGTAATTAAATTTAAACTAATATCTATGTAATTGAATTTATATTAAAAATTTCAATCGAGAAGTTTGATCGATCATATTTTTGGCTTATGGAAAGAATCATTATTTATTCAGTAAAGGCTTATACAGCTCCTAAAAGAAAAACTCTAATAGATGGATTCAAGGGTACTAGACAGAGAAACTAAGTGTGTTATGTAATGCTATCAGATACGCGACTCAATCTTTGTTATCACAACGAGATCGATTCCGGAACGAGAAGAACGAATACTTGATATGAAAATGAATAAGCAAAAACAATTCTTGGAGAGTCAATGGAAATCTTGTGTTTTATTTGTGTGGAAGATTACAAAACTCATGGATGAAAAAATTCTTTTTCTTTTTTCACAGCTCGGCTCTATTTAACTAACACTTATCTAACCACTAGTTCAAACCTAACGGCTTTCATTTAAAGCTAACTAACTAGTCGCATCCGACGACGTGCATCAGTTAATAACAACTGTCAACTCCGAACTCGATTAAGTTCGGCCAACACCGAGCACCAACACCGAACTCGTTTAAGTTCGGCCAACACCGAGCACCAACACCGAGCACTGAGCACCGAGCTCAACACCGAACATTGAGCTCGGTTAATCCCTGAGCACGACTACAAACTCGACCAATCACCGAGCATGATTGCAGTTCGTCAGATCACTGAACAGCATATCGGTCCCTAATCGCCGAACAGTATATTGGTAACCGAACTGAACTGATTGTGCAGTTTTGCCCCAATCCTCATAACAAATCTCCACCTTGGGACATAACTGGACAATCCATAGATTTCATCCATCTTCCACAATCACTCCAGCTGAATCAGATTCACCAAATCCATGCAATACTTCAACTTAAGTCCGGGCAACACCTTTGTTAGCATATCAGCTGCATTGTGCTCAGTAGCTACCTTTTCAATCTTCACTGAGCCCATTTCAACTTCATCCCTCACAAAATGAAGCTTAACATCCACATGCTTGCTCCTCTCATGGAATGTCTGATGTTTTGACAAACATATGGCACTATTTGAATCACATAATACAGTCACAGCTCCTTGATCAACTCCAAAATCCGAGCAGATTCCTTTCAGCCACATGCTCTCCTTTACGGCCTCAGCCATGGAAATATATTCTGCCTCAGTTGTTGAGAGTGCCACCACAGATTGCAAACTCGACTTCCAACTTACAGCAGCTCCATACATGCAGAAAACATAGCCGGATTGGGACTTCCTTGTGTCAATGTTAGTAGCAAAATCAGAATCACAATATCCCAATAGAGGCTGTGCATCAAAATTCTTACTTCCATCAAACAGTATGCCATAATCCTGAGTACCATTCAGATACCTTAGTATCCATTTTAAAGCATGCCAATGCTCCATACCTGGATCTGCCATGTATCTGCTCACAACACTTATGGCTTGGCTGATGTCTGGCCTTGTACACACCATGGTGTACATGATGCTTCCCACTATGTTTGCATATGGGATTTTATCCATCTCTCTTCTCTGACTATCATCTTTAGGGCACTGATTTACACTGAGCTTAAACTGCTGGCTCAGGGGCACACTCACTGGTTTGCTTTTATCCATCTGAAATTTCTTGATCACATTCCTGATGTAATCTTTCTGAGTTAGCCATATCCTTTTCTTGTCTCTATCCCTTATGATCTCCATTCCAAGGATCTTCTTTGCATCTCCAAGATCCTTCATATCAAATTCAGATTTCAGATCACCTTTCACTAACTCCACCTCTTCCTTATGCTCTGCAGAGATCAGCATATCATCTACATACAATAGTAGATATGCCACAGCAACTCCACCTCTTCTCTTGATGAAGACACAATGATCATACAAAGACTTCTCAAAACCGATCTTATGCATGAACTCATTGAACCTGAGATACCACTGTCTTGAACTTTGTTTTAGACCATACAAGCTTCTTTTCAGCAAACACACCTTTCCTTCATTTCCTGGTTGGACGAAACCAGGAGGCTGCTCCATGTAAATTTTCTCTTCGAGCTCTCCATGAAGAAAGGCTGTTTTGACATCGAGTTGCTGCAATTCCCAATTTCTCTGAGCAACAATGGCAAGTAGAATCCTGATGGAGCTATGCTTTACCACAGGGGAGAATATTTCATTATAATCTACTCCCTCCTTTTGTGTAAAGCCTTTGGCCACCAACCTGGCTTTAAATCTGATTTGATTGTTGTTGAAGGCCTCAATTTTCTTCTTAAAAATCCATTTACAACCAACTGTTTTCTGATCAGTTGGCCTCAACACCAAAATCCATGTGTGATTTTTGTACAAGCTATCAATCTCCTCTTGCATGGCTAATAGCCACTGATCCTTCTCCGGACTCCTTATTGCTTCCTTATAATTTGAAGGCTCATGATAGTCCATCTCCTTAGCTATGGCCAGTGCATAGTGCATCATATCAAAATCCTGAAATCTGGAAGGGAGCTTGATCCTTCTTCTGGTTCTGTCTCTTGCAACCAGTCTCTGTGGAGTCTTGATGTTACTTTCATGTTCAGAGGATCCACCAACACTGGTTTCTTGTGAATTTCTCACAGTATCTGGTGGACTTCTTACAGCATCAGATGAGGATTCCCTCTGACCCTCCACCTCAAACTCAACAGTCTGAACTTGCTTCATGAAGAAAGGCATTTCAGATTCCCTGAAAATAACATCCCTACTGATGACAACCTTCTTATTCCCTTCCTCACAGCACCATAATCTGTAACCTTTAACTCCAACCTGATAGCCTATCATCACACATCTGAGAGCCCTTGGTTCCAGCTTTCCTTGTTTGATGTGAGCATATGCTCTACACCCAAATGGTCTTAATTTTGAATAGTCTCCATAAGATCCATACCATCTACTATCCGGAGTCTGATTTTCAATGGCAGCAGAGGGGCATTTGTTGATTAAAACAACAGCTGTGGAGGCTGCTTCTGCCCAAAATGGTTTTGACATTCCAGATGCTATCAACATGCATCTTACCCTTTCAAGAATGGTTCTATTTATTCTCTCGGCGACCCCATTTTGTTGTGGGTTGTGAGGCACCGTTCTATGCCTTTTAATTCCTTTTCTCTTGCAAAACTCATCAAACTCATGGGACAAAAATTCCAGCCCATTGTCAGTTCTTAGGCATCTCAAAGGCTTCCCCTTTTCTAGCTCAACTGCAGTACACCACTCCTGAAATTTCTTGAAGGTCTCTGACTTTTCTTTCATGATCATTATCCAAACCTTTCTTGAAAAATCATCAACAAATGATAAGAAATACCTGCCTCCTCCAATGCTATTTACTGGTGCAGGGCCCCATATGTCACTGTGAACATATTGGAGAGGTTGTGTTGAGTTATGTTTGCCCACTCCATATGGCAGCTTCTTGTTTTTGCCAAGAATGCATTCTTCACACGATCCAATGGCTCTTTGTATCTCTGAATCAGCCATCTGAATAATGCCTTGCTTTACCAGCTGCATCAGCCCAGTGTCCCCCACATGGCCCAGCCTAGCATGCCAATTGATGGTCTTTTGTGTGTTGTTAGCTGTTCCAGCAACTGCCTCAGCTTTCAGATAATAGAGCACATTGTTTCTGACAGCCTTCATGATCATTTGGCCATCCTTTTTGACAAGCATCTCTCCACCAAAGAGAGTCAATTCGTAGCCATTCTTCTCAAGAAGACCCAAGGATATAAGATTCCTTTTAATGGATGGGATGTATCTCACATCAGTGAGAGTTCTGAAAATTCCATTGTCCATCCTCAAACATATGCTCCCAACACCCCTTACATCACACACATGGTCATCTCCCAGCAACACCGAGCCTTCAGATTCCTTTAAATCTTGGAACCAGTCGAGATTGGAGGACATATGGAAACTGCAGCCTGAGTCCATGATCCATAGCCTTGATAATGGGCTATCCTCCACCACATTGAGAGCTCTTGCCTCTTCAATTTCCTCAGTGATAGCTGCTGTGCCATCTCCTTTGTGATTTTCAGATTGCTTTTTCTTCCAAGCAAAACAATTTTGCTTGATGTGTCCTGGTTTCTTACACCAGAAGCAGCTTCTAGATTCCTTTTGATCTCCTTCCTTAGATGATCTTGGCTTCCACTTGTCAGATGGGGGTTTCTTGAATTTGAATTGTTTCTTTGAAGTTGCCTTCACATTGAGGCTTTCAGCAGCTTGATCGATTGGCTTGCTGACACATTTCTGCATTGCCTTCAGCTTTAATGCAGAAAATACCTCCTCCAAAGTCACTTTCGAATCCCTTCCAAGAAGTATTGAGTCTTTGAATTGCTCAAAACTCTGAGGCAGAGCATTCAATAACATCAAAGCTTTATCCTCATCTTTCATGGGATCATCCACACCCTCAAGATCATCTATATACTTTCGAAAATCTTCCAGCTGATCCGCCAGATTCTTGGAGTCAGAAAATCTAAAATTGAACAATCTTTGCTTGAGATGCAACCTATTGGAGATTGACTTCTCCATATATATTTTCTCCAATTTCTCCCACACTCCCGCGGCATCATCCTCTTTCTGAACCTCCCTCAAGACTCTATCGCTGAGGCACAAGACAATCGAGCTATACGCCTTGTATTCCAGTTCTTGACATTTCGCCGCATCCATCCCTTGAATCTCTTTCTTGTCCGTCTTGGATTTCACATAATCCCAGACGCCTTGCTGCATCAGAACAGCTCTCATCTTCAATCTCCACAGGCCGAAATCATTTTCGCCGGTGAATTTCTCAACGTCGAACTTTGCGGTAGACATTGTTGAATTCGTCGTCCTTCTTCGATTCCCACAGACGGCGCCAATTTGTAATGCTATCAGATACGCGACTCAATCTTTGTTATCACAACGAGATCGATTCCGGAACGAGAAGAACGAATACTTGATATGAAAATGAATAAGCAAAAACAATTCTTGGAGAGTCAATGGAAATCTTGTGTTTTATTTGTGTGGAAGATTACAAAACTCATGGATGAAAAAATTCTTTTTCTTTTTTCACAGCTCGGCTCTATTTAACTAACACTTATCTAACCACTAGTTCAAACCTAACGGCTTTCATTTAAAGCTAACTAACTAGTCGCATCCGACGACGTGCATCAGTTAATAACAACTGTCAACTCCGAACTCGATTAAGTTCGGCCAACACCGAGCACCAACACCGAACTCGTTTAAGTTCGGCCAACACCGAGCACCAACACCGAGCACTGAGCACCGAGCTCAACACCGAACATTGAGCTCGGTTAATCCCTGAGCACGACTACAAACTCGACCAATCACCGAGCATGATTGCAGTTCGTCAGATCACTGAACAGCATATCGGTCCCTAATCGCCGAACAGTATATTGGTAACCGAACTGAACTGATTGTGCAGTTTTGCCCCAATCCTCATAACATGTTATGCATTTATCATTGTCCAAGAATGTGGCATACTGGATGACTATAAACACGTCGGTTAGGGAGATGCTATCAACGAGAAAGGTTCATTTGATTAGGTGGTTGTTCAGCCTGAGCATCCGCACTCCGCAATGGTGCGGATGTCCCGACGGACTTCCCAAAAACACCTCCTGCCACGTCATAAGTACCTCCCACTGCACTGCCACGTCATAAGGACATCTCACTGCATAATGTCGGACATCCACAAGGACATCCCGACGGACATCCACAATAATAAAAATTCACAAATATGTAATTTACGGAATTAAAATTTCGACACAAATACGAGAAAAATGCAACGATTTTATTTAAATAGTAAAAAACATACATAATTATTAAAAAAAATACATAGTAAAAAAAATTACACCCCAAAGCTTCGACAAACGTGGCCCCCGTTTCACTCCTCGTCGCCCCCAGTGCCAGTCCCAGCGTCACTCCCGGGCAGGGATGGCATCCCCAAATCGCGCCTCATACTGTCGATGGCATCCTTCAGCATCATCTTGTATAAGGGGTCAGTCGCTGCATGCCACTTGTCCATGGAGTTTAGCAGGCTCTGTGTTTGCTGCACGCGGGCGAGATGGGTGAGCTCGGGATTGAGCTGGGAATGAGCTTCCGATTGGACCTCGTGGGACCCGCTGGCACTTCCCCTAGCCATCCGCATCGCGGTCATTTGCCCAACCGGGCGACAGCGGTGGGAAGACGATTGAGGGGCCGGGAACTCTGCCTCGGCGTCGGGGAGGTCGTGGGAACCGGCACTGCTGCTGTATTCGCCGGAGGCGTTGATCTTCGTCCGCTTCGGCCAGCCAGCTTCAACACTCGTACTAAACTTAGCTGAAGTCTGCACCACAAGATAGACCTCCCAATATTTGAATTCGCCGAACTTCAAAGACCTGTCGGGGTACTGCTGCATGGACAGGTTCTTCACATCCTCGGCGGACATGCCGCTGGTTGCCATGGGGAGGTTGTTTTGGTAGATGCCGACAAATCGGCTGAGCTGCCTCCTCATCCACTCCCACTGTTTCCGGCATTGCTCTCCATCGTGAGGCTTCCCACCTGGCGGTTTGAATTGGAGGTAGCTTTGGCTAATGCGCCACCACATTCTGTCGATATGCTGGTTAGCCCCGATGTAGGGATCCTCGACTACACCGACCCAGGCCTGAGCCAGCGCGACGCACTCCGCCACGCTCCAGATGGTCTTCTTTCCCTCTCCGGCCTCCTCCTCCCCGGCCCACCCTCGTCCCCCGCACGCGAGGACGAGGTAGTTCCTTTGCCCTTGCCCTTCTTCTTCGACCTCCCTATCGCCGGTGGCATCTCAGTGGGAGACTCCCTGACCGGAGATAGCCCCAACTCCTCAAAAGAGAAAGTCTCAATGCCGGTAAACTGAGTCTCCAAAGGAGTACTCTGGGGGGAATCGCTAGACAATAAATCTATGTAGGGATGATAGACATTGTCCCCAGGTGATTGGAGGCCCCCAGGCTGCTACCTCCTGCAGCGGCAAGCGTGCCCTGCATCATACCGGGCATCATTCCCCCCACCCCCGCTGCCATTCCGGGCATCATTCCCCCATCATCCTGGGCGCCATCCCCGTCATCCCTCCACTCACCCCGAGAATTTGGGGCATCATCCCACCCATCCCTGCACACCAAGGGTACATATTGTAGTACCCGGGCATCATCCCCGCCATTTGGGGTTGGGGCATCATCGGCGCCATTCCGGGCATCATCCCGGACATCCCTGCAGTTCCGCCGGCCTTTCCCCCACCTCTAACGGGAAACGTCGGCGCTTGTGACTCGCTCGTGGCAGAATAATCACTATCGTGCTCCATTTATCTTCAAAAGAAATGAAAGTAGAGAGAGAAACTCGTTAAAACAAGTGGTGCGAATGAAATGATGTTCAAGGAGCCGTATACATAGTTTTTTTTAAAAAAAATCAAAATTCGGGACGTCCTCCGGGATGTCTGTCGTGGCACCGCAATGGCGGACGTCACGACGGATGTCGCCGGAAAGCCGCAGATGTGAGGTATCCGCAACGGACGTCCGCATCCGCCCCTCCATGCCTAATGGCGGACGTCCCGCAGGGGCATTCGTCACGCCGGTCCGACGTCCGGCGGGAAGTCCGCCATTGCGGATGCTCCAAGAGCATCCACAGTGAGACGGATGTCCCGGCGGACATCCCGACGGACTTCCCAAAAACACCTCCTGGCACGTCATAAGGACCTCCCACTGCACTGCCACGTCATAAGGACATCCCACTGCATAATGACGGACATCCCCAAGGACATCCACAATAATAAAAATTCACAAATTCACCAAATTAAACAATTTACGGAATTAAAATTTCGACACGAATACGGACGGAGAAAGTGCAATGATAATTTCATTAAATAAAAAAAATAAAAAAGTACATTTCAAAAAAAACCTCAACAAATTACATTATAAAAAAATACTCGTTAAAACAAGTGGTGCGAATGAAATGAAGTTCAACGAGCCGTATATATAGAGTTTTTTTTAAATAAATTTAAAAATCGGGACGTCCGTCGGGAACCCGCAATAGCGGACGTCCCGACGGATGTCGTCGGAAATCCGCGGAACTCCGGTGTCCGCAAGCGACGTCCGCGTCCGCGGGTCGCTCGCCTAATGGCGGACGTCCGGCACGCCGGTCCGGCGTCCACTGCTGCGGATGCTCTAAGGATGTGAGTATACATTGTGGTGTGGCAACATAAACGAGTTTCATTAACATGATCATTGGCCAATTAAGGCGGGTTAAAATCAAGTTTGACGACGAGCTACACGTCTTAATTATGTTATCTTATATGCGTCAAAGTTAGGTCGGGATAGTGGCAATAGTTAGCACTTCCTCCACAATGGCTAAGCTGAGTGTGTTGAAGTCCGATATTTAATGATTAGCGATGAGATAGTTAGGTTATGGAGTCTAATAGAGTTTAATTAAGAGACCACATGCAAATCAGGATAAAACACTTCATATTATAGGATTTTCGTTTCTTATAGATAACATACTCATTGTAATATAGGTTGTCATGTCATGCTTAAAAAATATTAATGATTTAGAAATTAGTATTCTTAATCATAATTACGTAAAATTAATTTATTAATTAGATTAAAAGAATTGATTTATTTTTATTATTATTCTAATTATAAAATAAAAAGCATTTTACATATAAAAGTAGAACTACCATTGAAAGCATATTATTTGTGAACTTTCCCCACGAACATGTTTCAAGAAACAAAATTCAACCGAGAAACAACTACTGCCTCGGCAGTTCTTCGTCATGAAATGACAATTTTATCACAATTGGCAAATAAGCAAAAAAATCAGTTATAATAGGGTTTGAAGGGGGAGAAGAAGTTAAATTGTAAAAGTAACATAAAATCAAAAGCAACGAATATATAAAAACTGAAACCTAGCTTTATATACATTCAGAAAATTTTAATATACCTACGCGTTTTTGGTTTTTTTATTGGTAACAAATTCCAAAAACATCACGCGTATGTATCTCAATTCATTATTAATTAAGTATGATTTGTCCACAATTGTGGGCTTGCAATTTATGAATTGAATAATTAAAATAATAATTTATAAGATACATTATTAAAATTTGAATTATATCTTACAATTATCGATATACTCTAACAATAGTTAGTGGTACTCGCCGAGATCCTCTCAAATAGCATATATACAACATATCAATTTTGTATATGAAAGTGATATTGAATAATCCCAAAGCCATATCAATTTTGTATATGAAAGTGATATTGAATAATCCCAAAGCTAGAAACCCCATTTATCCCCATCTATTAAATAAAGCCGAGAAATTTTAGAGTATAAATATTGTATTAATTAATAAAAATTAGGGATGTGTGTGTGTGGGGGGGGGGGGGGGGGGGGGGATAATAGTGAAGTTATCACTCCATCAAATTTGAAGATACGATACAAAATTAGATGCTTGACATAATTAATATAATCGTGGTTCGTAAAATATTAGTGTGACTAAACGGGAACGTAATTTGCACTGCACTATAAATTGGAAAAAACAATGAAACGGGATGTCTCCTAATCTTAGATGGAAATATTAAATAAATTTATATGGAAATATTGCCAAAATCCACAAAAAAGATTTTCCGTATCTTGAGAGGTACAGAGATTAACTTACCATATGGGAGGAAAAATAAAGTTTGACCTTAGAAAAATATTGGTAGTTTTTTTTTACTCAATGGTATATCAAATGACAATAGTCTATACATAATTATTCTAGGGTGCAATAGGTAAAATTCTTTTTTTTACTCAACTATAGGTTTCTAGGTAATTTCGTATTTTCATCAAAAGGCAATAACTCATCAACACCATGGAAAAAAACACGCATGTTGACTCTAAAAAAAAATCCTCTACAATCAATCATAATAGCACGCAAAAATATTTTGGAAAAAGTACTTAAATATATTTATGAATGAATAATTGCGTTATAGAACTTTCCCTATACCAGGCAAAGAGACTTCACTCCAAAATACACACACAATGAGTTAAGAAAAGAAAAGAATTCACATATTAATGTAATTGGAGCACACAATATTATTTTGGAAAAAGTAATTAAATATCTTTAGGAATGAATAATTAAATACCAATGCGACTTCATCTCAAAACAGCTGAAAAGAAAAAAAAAGATTATGCTAAGCTAAGAGGATTTTTAATTAAGATATTAATTATTAATATTTTAATTAAAAAATAGTGTTTTGAGTGTATCTATAGTTAAAGGTTGTTGCTCTCCCTCCATTATCTTCCCTTTTTGTCGTTTGATTTCCTAAAGGAAACACCTCTTTTCTGCGATTCAAATCGCAAATAATCTCAATTACTTGGAGATTTACCATATTTACTCCTCGATTGCCCTTCTGTCTTCTTATATAGGGTTTTCATTCTCTCTGTCTTTTCATATCAAACCAAATCCAATCTCCTTCTCTCTTCAATCTTAATTAATACTCGATCATCAACATCAATTTCAACCGCTTCTCCTTCTCAAATCTTGAATTGATTCGATGGAGGAGGGAGACAGCGGCAGAATTCCGGTGATCAAGATAAAAATCCCAAAGAAGGCGGAGGAGGAAGAGGGTGTTCCGAGCCACTACTGCAAGGAATGCGACCGGAGCTTCAGCTCAGGGAAGGCGCTGGGAGGGCACATGAGCTCTGCGCATGTTCAAGCTAACAAGGAGTACTCGATGAGGAAGGCGATGAGCTTCAACTCCAAATCCAAATCATCATCGCCTGGATCTCCTTGTTGCTCCTGCGGAATCTGCGGTAGGGTTTTCCAGTCGCAGAAATCCCTCTTTGGCCACATGCGGTGCCACCCCGAGCGGGATTGGCGCGGGATGGAGCCTCCATCGACGCCGCGAGACGCCAAATCAGAATCGTCGGAAGAGCTAGGGTTTTTCAGTGGGAAGCCTTGGCCTACTTGCAAGAGGGGGCGGCCGGCGGTGGAGAAGGAGAAGGAGAAGGTGGATGAGGTGGAGGAGATGTTCAAGGTGGCGGTGCAGGTGCTGGCGAGAGGGAAGATGGAGAGGGAGTATCGGTGCGATACGTGTGGTAAGGTTTTCAAGAGCCACGAGGCGCTCGGAGGGCACCGGGCCAGCCACAAGAAGTTCAAGATGTCGATCATCAACACGAGCACCCGCCATCTCGAGCCCAAGAAGATGCCAAGGACCAAGAAGAATAAGATGATGATGACTAAGCCTGATTTTGTCACTAGTGATCCTGGTCCTAGTGATCATGTTGATAGTAATGCTGATTCGGCCTCGGCCTCGGGCTTTCTCATTGATATCGATCTGAATATGTCTCCTCCCGAGGAGGAGGTCGAGGACAAGGGCATAGAGGACTCTTGGAATGATATGCGGTAGCAGTCTAGTTCATTACTTCTATTATGTGTTTCTGTTTCTAGGTTTTGTTTTTGCTGTTTTTTTGGTGATAGTGAGAAGAGACATAGCAATTCAAGTTGCATAGTTCCAATTGTGGTGATAAACCCCTTTGTTTCCTCTAGCTCTACTCACTAATAATGCTACCAATTTCAACTTTGTTGTTCCAATCTATTGCTTTTTTTGAGATCTAGGTACAGGCTTGATTATTTTGTGATTAGCTTCAAGTTCATTAAGCCAAGTGGGATTTCAATCAAATTGAGATTTTATATGTAAAAGATCTGAGTAAATTTTAAGTAACAAATACATATTCATGCCTGAGCTGTTTGATATTTTTCCCAAGATCCCATGGGTATGGTATGAATGTTGAAGAACATAAAATATTGCACCAATGTGAAGCCCTCAGGTACAGTATTATCACTATAGGGCTATTCTTAGTGTAAAAATACTTTTTTTTACTGAAGATGTATGAACAAAACAAATTAGTATCTCATGCTATACATAAATTAATTTGATATTAAAAGCATTATAAATATATTTGACTTACTTTTTGTTCTTATATATTGATTAGATGGAACACAACAGATTAACAGTTAGATTTGTTTGCTCCTAAAATTACTCACTAGTAGTATTAGGGATCAAGGTTTTAGGGTCCAACAGTCAGCAGCTGATGCTTTCATATATATGAATTTTGAATTTTGAGTTCATTACTCTATTTCTGATATGAATTGGTTGAACTCAAACCCAAAAACTAGTTACGTATTGGTCAATTTTTTTTTAAAAAAAACAAGTATCTCAACTAAGGGACGACGTATAAAAGCGTCCAAAAAAAGGCAAAAGTTGTATAGTGGACAATTGTGACTCAACTTAAAGACATTGTTCTTAAATTTTTTCTATTTTTTCTACTAACACAAATAATCGTGTCTTTAATTTTGAATTGGTTGACTTCATATTAGAATACCAATGTAGACTTGGTAATAGTAGTAGAACTGTAGAATAAATATATGTACAATTTATATACATTTATCTTTAATATAAATCAAATTTGGCCGAATAAAACTTATATGCTATATATTTCAAAAGGACCGACAATTTTCTTTTTGGCGTGATCAAAGAGCTCAGATTTAATCATTGTTAACCATAAGTTTTCCATAAATATTAATAGGACGTAATCTATGCTAATTAAAGAACTTACGCATTTATAGTCGCACGAGATATTTCAGCATCTCAATTATAAATCGGTTAATTTTCTCTTGGTTTTGAATCTTTTGATACACTCTTACTATCCCAAATCAAATTATGAGATGCTCTTTTTCTTATTTTTCTCTGTTATATATTGCATATATCTGCAAAAAAGGATTTTTATTTTATTTTATTGAGATCAATTTTATTTTTCTGATTCCAATCTTCGACTATCCTAGATTGAAGCTCCTAGTTATACGGAGTACTATGATCTTGATAGCATTATTTTGCCTACATAATCCAAGTAAGCCGTTTATGGTAATTGGTGACCAATTTAGTACTCCCTCCGTTCCATGTTAATAGAGTCATTTTTCTATTTTGGGAAGTTTCAAGTTAATTGAATCGTTTCTATTTATGGCAAAAAGTAACTTTGTCTTTTACTTTAATCTCTCATCATCTCTTTTACTTTACTCTCTCTTACTTTTTTCACCATCAATTTAACACACTATTCTTAAACTCCGTGGTGAAAAGAAATGCCTCTATTAACAAGGAACAAGGAACGGAGGGAGTATTGAACATGTAGCTAGCATTACTTTTTATTATATGGAACCTATTTATTTAATTATTTGGTTTATGTGGAGCATTAGGGTGCCACCATATTTAGAGTGACAACATACCACTAATCCTAGCCCTTAGATCGATAAGATGGACGCCTAGGATTGAATTGATAAAATAGAGTTCGGATTGCAGTCTTATGTGTTGGATGTTGCAGGGGTGGGTATTTTAGTCAATTCCCAAAAATTTATATAAAAAATGGATTTGGTAATATTTAAACTGCAAATACTACTTTGTAATACTGCAATATTCATAGAGTAATACTGCAATCTGTTAAGGTGAAAAACCATTACGAATTATCCAGACACGTAATACTACAATATTTATAGAGTAATACTGCAATATTCATAGAGTAACAGTGCAATCTGGTAAGGTAAAAAAACTATTACGAATTATGCACACGTAACACTGCAATATTCATAGAGTAAAACTGCAATATTCATGGAGTAAGACTGCAATCTGGTAACAGACTGAAGACGGCAATCTGGTAACAGACTAGAAATAGAGAGAATATCGATTTTGCCCTTTAGCGTTTTTTTTTATCTTCCAATTAAATAAAAATAGGCTGCCACATGGCAGCTTAAGAACCACACGATCTTAAGATCTAACGGTCTAAATTGATAGTATGGTGTTACGATAAAGAGTATTGTTCGTATTAATGAATCCCTTTGGTTTATATCTCCTATATAATCGACGGGTTACAAAAATGTTCTATTCAAAATATTTGTAAAACTAGCTTTTTTCATACGGATCACATCTATCAACCTTTATATTAAAAGAAAGCAAAACTCTCCACGTTTTTCGAGAATATGTTATCGTCATATATGTTCTTTAATTTTTAATATAAATACTCCCTCCTCCGTTCCATAGTAGTGGAGTCATTTTGTCATTTTGGTACGTTCCATAGTAGTAGAGTCATTTCCCTTTTTAGTAAAAGTTAACAGTTAACACATTTCTTCTCACTTACTTTACTCTCTCTTACTTTATTCTCTCTTCATCTCTCTACTTTCTTAATCTCCGTGCCGAAAAGAAATGCCCCCACTACAATGGAACGGAGGGAGTATTATTTTAGATTAATTGCATAATAGTAGTAATAATTTATAAATATTATATCTCAGTCATATCTATCTAAACTGGTAGGTTGCATCTTTAGAGAATGCTACAAATTGTAATACTGCTACTGTTTATAAATTATTAATATCTTATAAGAAATTAATAATTTTGAAAATAGCTTAATTATCATAATCTTACTAGTTATAGATATATATTGAAAACCCTACTATATTGGATAAATAAGATTGATTTTCATACTATGATTTCTCTATATCCAAAATAGAATTAGATTATAGTATTAGTCAAAATATAAAATAAGTAGTATAAAAAATTAGAAATATATGAACTCATACTAAATTAGAAATATATGCTAATTTTATAATCGTGTTAATAAATAGATTGATAGTGTAAACTTAAAATTCATTTTAGAGTTACTTTTGGATTCATGTCGGAACTTTCGCCGAAAATGAAAAGTATGTTTGTAGAAGCAATAAAACAATTTAAGAATATGTGTGTGAGTTGGTCAAACGATAGAATTAGGGGTGAGCATATGGAGTTCGGTTTGGTTTTTTGCCAAAACCGAATCAAATCCAAAAAACTGAATTTAGTTCAAAACCCAAACCGAACCGAATCCGAAAAACCGAAAATCGAACTTAAAAAACCGAACAAAACCGAAAAACCCAAAATTTAAAAAAAACGAAAAACCGAAAAAAAGATGGAGTATATATTAATATATTATATAATATATATTTTAATTTATATATACTAATAGAATATAAATATATATAATATAAAATTAATATATATTACATATTATATAAAATATATTAAAAGAATATATATTATATATATGATATAATATATTAAATTAATAGAATAAATATATATAATATTATATTTAAAATATAATTCATTTTTCAGTTTTTTTTTGCCCGAACAGAACTGAAAAACCGAATTTTTTTATTTTTAAAACCGAACCGAACCAAATCGAAATTTTTAAATTTGGTTCGGTTCGGATATTCGATTTTCTGCTTTTTTCTCACCCCTAGATAGAATTGTAATATCTGATCAAATGTTTCATGTTTGAATCATACCGCATTACCGCGCAATCTTTAAATATTTTGAATGTACATGAATATTATCATTCATAGTGCACCGATTCCAAGAAGATTCTCCTATAGTGGGCTTGGCATATAAATAGGGTACCTATTTCTTGCATAACATGACAATTATTGATTACATGACATAAAAACATATACTCTAACCTTTTTTGCATCCATGTCATTTTTGAATATCTTTCATCACCTCTTTCAGCTCGTCAAAGCTCATTTTGATCATGATGTTATACCTACGAAAAGGAAGTTTTATCTTTAGAGACAATGCACCTAAACCAATCGAATTATCGGAGCACATCTCATCTTTCAAGAAGAAATCTTCCTCAACTCAGTTACTATTTATTAGGTTCAGTTCAGTACACCGAATTTGGATTCAATCGGAATTGAATTCGAAAGCAAATTCTTTGATCGGTAAAAATGATGTAATTGGTACCCTCACCATCCCATAAAAGTGTGTGCATTTAAAATGACACTGGAATTAATGCACAACCGGTAAAACAAGAGAGAAAATTAGAAGAGTAGTTAAAGTAGTGTTAGTGGGTTGTGGTACCCACATTATTATTAGTGTTTAATGAGTAGTAATGGTGGGTCATAATGATATAATTGTACATAAATTGATGTACATGGATAATGAGTCGAGACAACTTTCTCTAAATGGAAATGTCCATAATTTCATGTGACGGACGTAAATAGAAAGTGCATATATTTTTATGGGACAAAGGGAGTATGAAACTGAATAAATTGTATAGTTTGTGTAGTGTGTGGATGTGTGCAACGTGTGTTCGTATGTATAGTATGTGTGCAATGTGTGTTTATATGCATGCTAACTAATTATCAATCACAAATTAAGACCAAATCTTATCTATTAAATTAGGAGATCTAGTGGTTGAAATAATGCCACGTGAATTATATTTTAAATTAAAAAAGTTATTAAATAAACTTAATGGGTATTAATGTCAATCCTTTCTCATTAAAATCATCTCAATACTTTAAATTTACGTAACTCTCTTGATTTAAATTAATTTTGTGCAAAAAATATATCAAATTAAAGATAATTTTATAAGGATTCCAACGAGATCTCAATTGCATATGTACCGACGATGTTCGAGTGAAGAAATTTGATAAATTAAATTTAACTTTCGTACATGTTGATAAGCATATTTTATCAACAAATGCAAAAAAATATTAATATAGTGTATGCAAAATCTCAATATAGTGTAGGTATAATATCAATAAAACTGTGTTGATATTTTCTTGTACTTGTGTTGATATTCTCATATCATATTGTTGATATTTGTAATACACTATGTTGATATAAAAAAAACACTCACGAAAATTATAATATGATAACATAATGACAATATTACCCTTTTGTCTACTATTTATTGAAATTTGTGAGCTTTAATCTCATCCACTCATTTTAAAATCTAAGGGTGTAAATTTAGTCTTAGTTTTGGATTATGGTGTTATAAGTATTAGAAGAGGACCATGTGTGAAGGTACCCAATTTATAAGTAAATATTTGGAATTCTAATTATATATTTTTTTATATGAAATTCAAATTATTGAATAGGGAGAAATTGGAATGGTAATTCAATTTTAAATCCATTTTTTTCGGTACCAAGCAGTGGATATGAAATAGAAGACTCATATTCCAATTTCACATACCCAATTCCATAATACGAGGAGCCTGTACGGATTTTGTTTGATTTCTTTGTAATGTCAATTCTAAAATTGTGTTTGCAATTGCATATATTCCTTCTACAATTGAGTAGTATTAGTACCCAACAAGTTATTGTATCTGGTTACAACAATAATTATCCACTCCCCTCCGTCCCACTCAAAATAACCACATTTCCTTTTTTATTTGTTCCAATCCAGATAACCACTTTTCAATTTTAAAAATAACCTCCTCTCCTCATTAAGGGATTCAAGTTGACCACCTTTCCTTTTTTGTTTACTCCAATCGATGACCACTTTCCAATTTTGAAAATAACCTCCTCTCATCATTAAAATATCATTGAATTTATTCTATAATTCTTGCAAAACTAAAGCATGAAAAAAGAAAAAAAAAACAATTCCAAGTTGTACAAAGTCACGTCTTTATTAGCTATTTTTTGCATAATTTTTTTTCTATACAGTTTAGAAAACCAAAATAGGAAGAAAAAAAAATCCGATACTAGAATGTCGCCAACATTCTATGTACAAAAATGTATAAATACACCTCTATAGACGTTAGAGTTATCCCCCAAAATTTGCGACGTTGTCAGTTGCAGAAAGCTTCGAATTCACTGCAACTGCCAAGTCGAACCATATCCGGCTAATGGCTGTCTTCTTTTACGGCTGCCTTCTTAGCTTTAGTCCGCTTGAAATCTTCCATGCTGCGGTATTCCTCTCTCAGCAGCCTATCCAATTCAGGATGCTTCTTCACTGACTCTTTCTCATCCCGTGCCTCCCGGAAATGATGAAATGCCCTGCCAAGTCGAACTGAGATTGTGAGCACGTCTAAGTGATTGTGAACAAAGTAAGATTGTGAAGATGTAGCAATTACCAATACTTCTCCAGGCCATACAGATTCCCTTTTTCGTAGAATTGGAGTGTCAACTGCTCAAAGTCAGCATACAGATCCCCTTTGAATTCCTTCTCCAATCCATAACTGAAAAACAAAAAATTGAGGGTTAGAGAATCCCGTCTAGGAAAGCCGGCTATTTGTAAGAGAGAAAATGAAGAGCACAACTCATGTACCTATAGAACCGGAAAAGGCATTCTGTTCCATAATTGTAACCAGCAGCAGCATCTTCTAGAGCCAGCTTACGGAACTCGTTGTACATGGAAGGGACAAACATGTTCCTTAAGAATAAACACCAAAACCTGTACAATGTGTTCATCTCCTGCAAGTAAACAGGCATGAAATGCATCAGCCTCAGCAAATTAAGGTTACCAAATTCCAAGACCCTGCGCAGTTCAGTCCAATTAGTTGTTATTTTATGGCAAGTGTATGAAATAAAATCACAAGGGGGAAACATCCATTACATCCAAGACCTAAAATCCAACGAAAGTATATCTTGAAGGAGTTCAAAGAGAAATTCATCTATAGTTTCCAAGTTACCTCACTGCGACCAGTGCCCATTTTCTTTCGTTCACTGAGGCAGCATTTTTTATACTTGTTGTACCTGAAGAAAGAAAAACATACCAGATATATGATAGGGGCACAATCAATGAGTCCTTTGGCTAAACATGCATGCTAGCAACTATAGCATAAAATTCCTTAAAATTGTATCTTCTTACAACTGCTGTTTGAAACCATTTTCCTCCAGAAGTTTATGGCTTGCATGCTGAAATGGTGGAAATGACTTCGGTACTGAACCAACCGGAGGACTACTTCCTGAGAGGCTGCTGCTTTGAGGTGAGGTACTCAATTTTGAATGGCTGAACCTGAAAATTAATGGGTTTCATCAAACCAGAGAAAAACCTATAATAAGTCTAAATGAAATTTAGATGCTTCACATCTGGTCTGCGCAGATTATTCATTATATCTTGTGTTTCAGAGTATAATTGTGGGATACTCACCCATAACTATCTGGGGGTGTAGAACCAAAGAAAAAACCAACTGCATCACTAGGTGGACTTCCAGATAACGCTCCCAAAGAGTTCCGGCCACTTACATGGCCTTTAAGATTTCCGTAAAACAATCGCTGGTGTTGCTTCAAGTTACTTTTATTTTGCTTTTTATGAGACTTGGATGTGGTAGCACCGTGAGCAGAATTTCTGGAGCTGTCATCCCTGTCTTCACCAATTGGCTTATTATGTCTACGATGTGACCTTTTTAAGCTCAGTTCCTGCAAATGGAGTTATATTAAGAAATTGTTTTCCATCAAATAGGATGTGGAAACAAATACGGGAACCTGCTCATAACAGTATAGGCCATCATTTATCTTGGAAGCATCCTCACTGGATAATAGCTTTGATTCTTCCCCGGCTCTCCTTTGACTATTCTGCATCACAGAACCTAGTGTCACAAGCTTAAAGAATTCAACTGATAATGTCGTTCAGTTACGACTTTGTAGTAATTTATTAGGAGCAAAGCATGTCTTTGAATGGACACCTAAAACATCTAGCATAGGCTCCTTTGCCTAACAAAACACAGTTGATAATAAAGAGAAACCGAATGTTTCAAAGACATGCTTAGTGTAATTAGATGTGGCTTATAATCAATATCTGTTTAACCAAATGAGGAGAATGAAGGAGATAAATAGAAGAAATATAGAGCTCTAAATAAGCATTTTTCCCAGTTCAACCATGTTATTAAGAGGTAATAATATATTGTGAAAACAAAAGATGATTTCATGTATGCAAATCTATTTTACCCTATCACTGAACCTCAAATAAATAGCAGATATGACCTAATCGAGAAAATATCAGTAGAGCAATAAGCATTCTAAATTAAGCCTCACTTGAGTGACAATTACAAGCCTCTCGACAGCTTGATCATTAATACTGATTTCCTCATCTTCATCATCAATCCTGCATGCACCCAAAAATTAAATGCACAGAGCACCTATCATGAAGCTTTCACGCAACAGGGACTAGGAAAAAACACAAGCAATTCAAAAGGCAGTAAAATTCCAGAAGGATGTACCCAGAGAGAATGAAAACAAAACGATAACCAATAATTAAAAGGCATTCAATATGCTCACGATGGAAAAAGGTAGCAGTAGGATAACTTGTGGAAAGATTTAACAATGAGGCCTGAACAAGTGATGTTCAACCAATTATCACAAAATTACATCATGTGGATCTGTAGTTACGAAAACTTTTCCAGTGATTTGTAGCTTCTCAGTTGCTGATATTGTCCATAATATCCCAGATCAACTGCTTGCACAACTATTACCTGTTTATAATTTATAGTTGCAGAAGCTGTAATATTAAGTAACGTAGAAACAGAAACTCTATCAACTACTAGAAATGAGGCTTATTTTAAATATCAGACCATGCCTGCATGATTAGAATAACTACTGGTGCATGGACAGAATTGACACAAACAACTTGATATTCATGTATAACATCTCTACTTGGAAGTTGAGAAAGGACATAGCCAAAACGTATTAAGTGGATCCAAGGGAGACAAGAAACTATAGTAACTTGTAGTATTTCATTAAAAGGAATCAACAAAACCCATAGATCTTCAATGCCAAGAAGAATTAAATCATTTACGGAAGAAGGTACAGGAATATGTCTGTGCATATCAGTCATCAGAAATCAACATTTAGATATAGTGAAATAACACATGTCATGAGAAATTTGGTATGGAACAATATATGTTTGCATAACCAAAATTGCAGACTATCATCCATGTATTTTACAACGATGAGGCTACGTACTAGATTCTTTGTACATGCTACATACTAGATCCTTTGTACATTTCTGCAGCAAATATAATCCACCAATACTTTCCTGTCCATAACAAACACATGCATTTTCTGTTTGAACCCACTTATGCATTTTCCATTTAAAAAATTTTACATGTAACAAAGAAACGAATAGGCGCATCCAACAATTTTAAGATACATATAAATCAAGCAGGAAGAAATCCTATACTACCTTCCTGCAGTTGACGAAGGGTCACGTCCTGTTATTTTCTGCTCCAATTCCAGCTCTTCATCAAGCATAAATGTGCTTGAAAATTCATCAGATGACTCACCAAAGTTCTTCAATTTCGGTTTCGAAAGATCCTGTATTTTATTGTTTTTGCCATCTTCTAATAAGACCGACTTCACAGAATCAGCTCCTAGAGAATTTTCATGGAAATTTGATCCATCGCTAAGTACACTAGTATTGTTTTTAGAGCTGGGTTGAGAGCCCTGCTCTAATCTTGAATTACTTTTTCCTGAAGCAACTCTTTGTTCTTCACCATCCTTGCAATGTTCTGTAGAACTTTTAATGGAGCTTCCCAAAGTATCAGAAGCCAACAGCAGAGATCCCAATGAGCTTTCAGCCGGAGGAAGCAACCCAGATGTTCCACCAGGACCGTCTCTTTTATTCTCATTCTGATCATTAATGTTCACAGAATTTCCAACTAGGGATGTAGAGTTAGCGTTCACAGATTTCGGAATCCACTTAGACCACTCATTGCGTCTCCTCACCTTCTCACCCTGCAGAGATTGAGATCAAACATGCAACAAAGGGTTCAGAAGAAAGGAAGTGAAAATGAGAAACAAAAAGGCATAATAAATAGCTTTCTGTACAATCACCAGAGATGAAAAGGCATTTAAGTGAAAAGTGCCAAGGAGAGGAAATTTATTGAACCTGCACTTCAATGGTCTGTGAAGTTTTCAATGCATCAATAATAAATGGGATATCTTCACTCATTCGTTTAACCTGAAACTCAAAATGACAGGAAAGCTCTTAGTAGCAAAGACTCAGACAGAAACAACTCATCTAGGAGAAGTAAATCAAGTGTAAGAGACAATGGATTTGCAGAGAAGATCAAAAGCTTTTTCTCTCTCAGTTCTTTTGTGGGTTGGGGGATGGGAGGATTTCTCCAACGATAATGAGTTCAAATATTCTCAGATACCTTAAGAAAAAACTGTCATAACATTATGTAGTATTACCATGCTAAGAGACTGAATAACAAAAAAATCATCACTTTACCCTGTTAAATTTTGCGATGCTCGATACCGGGACCCAGCCGTGATGGTCCATCAAGGAGATCAAGTAGACATCATCACTCACCAGATTCTCATCACTGCCAAAGTATATTAATGTTAAGTACAGAGTTATCAGGATAAGTTCTGTGTTATTTTCTTGCTAGTTTTACCAATCTCAAAGCATGGCCAAATAAAGTTAGTAGCATGTTTCTTAAAATACCATTCAAAACTAAAGAACACTCTACGAAATTTTTTCCCAAACTTAAGCATATGAAAGAGTAAAACAAAGTGCAAGGACATCAACTTTAATAAATGCAGCTGATACAAAACAATAGGCTTGAAGAAATGTTTTGGTTCTTATGGGACTAGTTCCAACCCTCCTGCAGTGTAGGCTGAATTTCAGAGGCATGAGATCTGTTTAAATAATTCACCTGAAATAATACTCAATTTGCTTAACAATGCTGGTCCTCAGAGCTTCCAGTGGCGTGGGTGATATGGGAACTCCAGGGCTCAATGGATATGGAACAAAAGATGGCAGATAAGGAACCCTAACAGAGCCAGGGGGGCCAGCAGGATAGAGGAAAGGTCCTGATGGACCTGTTGATAGAAAACTTTGTTAGATAACTGTTCTCATATAAGAATAGAAGAACAAAGTGGGGAGAAGGATAGAAAGAATAAAACTGAAACGGAGAATATAAGATGTCAATTTAATAAAACAATAAGTCAAAAATACATACACAACGTAGAGCATATACCTGGATAGTTTGGCCCGTCAACAATGCCTGCAGGCCCAAAAAATGGAGGCCTAATCAAAGGTCTTGGCCCCACATTTTGTTGCATATAGAAGTTGTGAGAGGCAGGCCATTGATTGTTGTAGGATGGATTCCTTGGTCCATGTTGCTCGTTTGTAATACGCCTTCTTCCACCAGAACCAGAATCATGGCTACTCGAATCTGCATGCAGTGAAGGCTGAAAATTTCCATTCATTGGTGGAACATAGGCTTGTGCTGGATCAGTACCGGACTTCAGCATTTGAGCATCAGCCCTTGGAAAAGGTCTGGCTGGAAACTGATAATTGGATCCAGGGACAGGAGTTGGTGAAATTGGAACCATACCATGAAAGTGTGGGGTCATTGGCGGCGGAGGGTAAGGACCGTAAGGTGAGGGACCAGAAAATGGAGGTATATTATTTGGACCATGCTTTGGGCCATTTTTATTGTGATGTGTGGCATACGGCCTTCGGGGAGATTTAAAGTTACCACGACCATGAAACTTCTGCGGCTCAACAGTAACCTGGATGTCACCAAGAACTGGCAGATAAGCTACCAATTTAAACAAAAGTGTACTTGTACAAATAGATATGTAGGTTCTCAAACAGAGCAGAAGTAAGATGAATTAAGTGATATTGTATCCCGCATTACATGTCGATATAAGCTGAGCAAAAGGGAAATATAGTTTTACTACAACATGCCAAACCAACAAACATGATAAAGAATGCAATAAACAGTACTTAGATAGTCGAAAACATAATACATTGACATAATGAATTGAGTAGAACAACATAACCTATTGAATTCATATGCTTTATTCAACTGCTTATATAGATAATTTTTTTTACTTACCTGCGCAGAGGATCCTCCAATAACAGTTACTTTGTCTATTTTGCTATGCGTTGCTTTAGGTCAGTGATAAACAACGGGTAAATCCTATTATCCATCAACTAACTAAAACTTCAGACCAATTTTCCGTAATAGAAAATTAGGCACAATTCTCATTCTAAAAAACTCAGATGTTTCTAAGGTGCATGAAAAACAACGAGTGTTCCATAATCTGAGGGGTCCTATCATTCCATCTAAAATCTACTTGTATTACCTTATACACTAGTGATTTTACTGTCTTCGACAATCAAATTCTTACTCATATCAAACTTATATCTAATCTCTGGCAACAGATAAAGTAAGAACCTTCACATGAAAATTTGACCTAGCATTACACGACTTGATTTTCCATCCATTAATTTAGATTATTAAAGCAAAAACGAACTCGCGCGAGTTTAAACAAAATTATACCAATTAATTCAGCCTCAACGGATAGAATGCAAATAGCGAGCATTAATTAATACGATAAAACAACAAATTCAGTAAATTAGAAGAGGATCATCACCCACCGGTGGCGCAGAAGACGTCTGAGGATCAGCACGGCCATCGCTCCCGGCCTCAGTCGGGGGAGGAGGCGAGTTAGAGGGGTTCAAAGCGCTAGACCTCGATCGCTGCTGCGCGTCGGATAGCGCCGGCCAATCAGCGCCGGCCACTGGAGACGCGGCGGCCGAAGTCTTCCACGGCGACCTTGGAGGAGCGCCGGAGAAGGCGTCAGTTTGATTCTCAGGCCGATCACCGGCATCACTACCCCCATTGTCGCCCATGCCCACGACTGCTTGCTTTCCTCTGAATGAAAGTAATAAAAAGGGTTTTGATTGTTGAATGGTGAAAAGGGAGTAAGGAAACGAGACTAGGGTTGTAAAAGTATCAGAATTAATTTTCAAAGATTGTGTATTTTTATTTTTATAGTATCTACTAAAATTGGAGATATGTGTGAGAGAGAAAACAAATCTATCGTCAAATTTCAAATATTTGGATTAAAACATATCTATAATTATTAAAGGGAGTAGAACTAATAAATAAATTATTTTATTAGTTGGTTTGTTGAGATTTTATTGGGTTTTGATATTAACTAACAAGTATTTTGATATTATTGTTTCCTTATTCTTTGGAATGGAATACTTTGATTTAATAAAAAAATGTGTACAATACAAATAATTTGTTGTACTAAGAATGACAAAGCATGATTTAACTAAAATAATCAGATATTAAAAAATGATTTGTTTTCGCCTGTTGAATTGGTTCTTCAAATTAAATAGCTAAAGGCATCAACAATTAAAGGTGTATATATGGTTAGTTGAATAACCGACAACTGAACAGATTAATATTTATCAATGATTATGATCTCAATTTGCATTGAGATTGACTGTTGGTTATGATCGAGAACTTGCTCTATTAGAATCGAAATAACTAAATTTGATCAATACAATAATAAATTAGATTTAGATGACAAGATATTTGAGTGTGAATATTTTATATATGGAAAAATGTCTTTAATCACAATAATGACCAAAGAATATGGAGCATGATTGACGATGCATATCTAATAATCTCACTATCCCATTAAAGATGAAATACTTTTTTTATTTGTCTCAACTAAAATGACTAATTATTAAAAATAGAAACGCCTTTCTATTTACTTTATTCCATCTCTCTTACCTTACTCTCTCCACTTCATACATAAAATAAAGTTGCATAAATTCTCGTGCTGCCCAAGAAATGTGCCATCTTCCTTGGGACAAAGGGAGTAGATACGTTTACCTGGACAAATGATTGGTTTGCCGAGTTTAATAGTATCATGTTTTGCCTTACAACTTACAAGGCCTTTCGTCCGGCACCATTCCTGGACTGTTAATATTTGACATGATAATTTAGCCCCCACCCTAACGGACATATGTCAAATTATCAATTATCCTTTTCAACCCAAAATGGACTTTAAGAGGAGCTCATGTTTTTTTAGTCGCACCAAAATAAAAAGTGAGAAAAAACTATAAAAGGGTTGCAATTGAGATCCCTGCATTTTTGTCTATCGTGATTGCTTGAAAAAAACAAAAAAGGGTTGCGATTGAGATTCTTGCATTTTTATATCTCGTGATTGCTTGTGACACGTTGTTTGTCACACATTAGCTCAACTGTGTGGGCTTCAACCAAGATTATAGCTTGGAAAAAACTACAACTCGATGCAGGTCATACATCAACCAACACGGTGCTTATAAGAGTGAATGTGACATATGGACATAGATTGTGAATGTGAGACTTTGTCCCCAAAACTAGTTTCGATTCATTGTTATTTCAAGAATTCATTAGGGGCCTATTTCAAGATCAAGCTAACAAACAAGTCTGAGTGTTGAAGACGACCATGGTGAAAGATTAATGGACTAGATTAGATTAATAGGAAATAATTCTATTGGGCTTGGTCCAATGTTACAATTATTCTATTATATATATCCTCTATTGTAGAGAACACAATATAGAAAAACCTAATTCTCTAAGAGAGAAAAGCGACGCTACGTTCAATAGAGATTTCCTAGCTTTCTCTATAGAACGATTGTACCGAGGAATTGTTCCTGCATCGGATCAGAATACGCGTGGACCTCGATAGTAGTGGATTCAAATACAATCGTAGAAGAAGAACAACACAACAAGTAAGATTTAGTTCGTTGTGTGTTACGTGCTCAACTTACAATGTAATTATGAATCTAGATCTGTTATTCTTGTCTGCAATTTCCGCTGCGCTCATTAGATGAATACAAGAATTCCTAACAATGGTATCAGAGCTCGGGGCTTGATTCATAATTAATTTTGTTTACTAATTAATTTGTGGATGATTTTGGAAATCAAAATTCTGAAATTAGATTTCAAAATTCTTTCATCGTCGTCGCCGAACAACAAGCTTGTGGGTATGCAAACTTGTTCCAAATTTTCGATGATTACGTGTCATGGTTATAGGATACACATGTTCAGTAATCAATATGTGATTTGATTTTCAATTCGTATTGATTGTTCGTGAATTGAATCACAACGCGATTCTTTCACGGCGGTGGCCATGACAAATTCGAATCAATTCGCGACGACGACAACTGAAACAACGGCAAGCTTGGCGGCGCTTGTCGCAGTGGCAGCCTGCTAACAGCAGCAGTCCAGGTTCGGCGCAGCGATCGGGTCATCGACGCAGCAGCGTTGGAGATGTCCAGCAGCAGAGGCGCCAGTTCAGCCGCGGAAAAGCAGCGACGGAGCAAGGCAGACAGCTGCGAAGACGACGTCGCAACAGCAGCAGCGCTGTCAGGCATGCTGTGTCAGAGGATTTCCGATTGGCAGGACACCGACACGGTGCGGACGCTGCAGCAGCAAGGCGGCAGTTCGATTGACGGAAATTAGGAAGTGTCTTTTCCCAAAACCCTAGCGGGTTCTGAAAATCCGGGTCGGATCCGAATCGTGATTTTTGATCACTGTAAATCACATTGTTAATTTAGAATTAATAATATTAATCAAGCCAATAAATTATTTACTATCATTATTTTGAATAATAATAGTAAATGTGTTTTGATATTGTTTTAGAATTAATATCAAATATCTGTTTATATTAGTTTGGAATTGATATAAATTAGATGATAAATTTATTAATTGGATTAATGGATTAATAAGCAAGAATTTGCTAATTATTATTTTTGGAATAATAAATAATATATGTGCTTGATGATGATTTGTAGTTATTACTTGATTTACAAATTTATTAATTTAGAATTAATATAGATTGGATTAATTTCGTTAATTAGATTAACAAATTGGGACATAGTTATCATCTGGAAATGATAATATATACTCCACAACACAATATTAATTTGGAATTAATATTAAATATGTATAATTATATTAATTTAGAATTAATATAATTAAATCCACATTTAATTAGAGAATAAAATTTGATTTTATTCGTTGAGCATTATTTGATATCTTATGTGATAGGCATGCTATTTGATTTTATGCTTATTTATTTTAACTATAGTAGTTAGAGACCGTTTTATTGTCTGGGTAGGCGGCGCCCAGTATGTGTAGTCTGTGTTATACTATGTCTGGGTAGGCGGCGCCCAGTATTTGTAGTCCGTGTTATCCTATGTCTGGGTAGGCGGCGCCCAGTAATTGTTTGAAATTTAATATTGGATATTATATTCACAGAACTAGTATCACACTTTTCCCCACAAAATATAAGTCTTGTTTTGAAACAAACGCATCGTCCATCATAATTGTTTGATGTTCCTAGCCTTTTCGACCACGAGTTTTACGCCAAAGTGTTTACTCTAAATCTACAAGGCCTAGGCTCATTCATAGATGCATGGTTGGCATCGTGTGATGGGGTTGACTTGCTTAAATTGTTTAGTGACGCCAAAGCGACCTAAATAGTTTATGGATGCATATTAATTGGATTAATAAACCAAGAATTGCAAAATAGTTGTTGCAATTGGCTTGGAGGCCCACCTTGTGATATTATTGTAGTGATCAGCCAAAGCAGGGGCTGCAATAATATAGACTTGGATCTTGGACCACTAAAATTTATATTTGATATAAATTCGTATTTTATGTTTGGGGGACAATATATGTTAAAATTAGTGGGAGCTAATCAATACAATAAACCCTTGTTTGATTAGTGATGCGAATGTGATCTTTATATGTCTTTCTAATTTGCCTTTCGTTTTATTTTCTGTTCAGATAATATGTCAAACTTATCTTATGAGTGTATGATGGAAACAAACAAATTGACTAGGTCAAATTTCACGGAGTGGCAGAGAGACTGCCCAAAACTCAAGGCACAAGGTGCAATGAGTGGGAGTTCAGCTATGTTTGTCATTGAGATAAATATATCTATGAATAACTCACAATCCTGGGTATTGGATACCGCTTGTGGTTCACACATTTGTAATAATGTGCAAGGTTTAATTGACAGCAGGAAAGTGAGACCTGGGGAAGTAGACCTACGTGTTGGAAATGGAGCAAGGGTTGCTGCCGAACGCGTAGGAACTTATAGATTAGATCTTCCCTCAGGACATAGACTAGATTTACATAATTGTTATTTTGTTCCAGTTATTTCAAAGAATATTATTTCCATTCCGATGTTGGACATCGAAGGTTTTTCCTTCCATTTTGCAAACAGCAGATGCTCGTTTTCTAATAATTGATTGTTTTATGGAAATGCCTCTTTAGAGAATGGATTGTATATGCTTGAATGCAAACGGGACATTCTCAATGTGCAAAATAAAAGACTTAAACTAAGTAATACGAATAATGCAACTTATCTTTGGCATTGCAGACTTGGTCATATTAATGAGAAAAGAATAGCAAGATTGAGAAAGTTAGACTATCTCACTTCATTTGATTTTGAATCATATGGTGCTTATGAATTCTGTCTCAAAGGAAAGATGACTAATAAGCCACTTTCTGGGAAGGGGGTGCGTGCTAATGATGTGCTAGAGTTGATCCACACAGATGTGTGTGGACCGTTTCCAACTCAAGCAAAAGGTGGCTATTCGTACTTCATTACTTTCACTGATGATTTGACAAGGTATGGATATGTGTATCTTATGAAACACAAATCTGGGGCCTTTGAGAAATTTAAAGAGTTTAAGTGTGAAGTTGAGAAACAACTTGGGAAAAATATCAAGACTCTCCGATCAGATCGAGGAAGGGAATACTTGAGCCGGGAATTTCTTGATTACTTGAAATCACATGGAATTCAGTCAGACTGGACACCTCCTGGTACACCACAAATGAATGGAGTATCTGAAAGAAGAAACCGAACATTATTAGATATGGTTCGATCCATGATGAGTTTAGCTAGTCTTCCTTTATTTCTATGGGGTCATGCCTTACTAACGGCTATTTACATTCTAAATAGGGTTCCTTCTAAATCAGTCGAGAAAACACTATATGAGTTATGGTGTGGCAAGAAAGCAAGTCTTAACCATATCCGGACCTGGGTTTGTCCAGCTTTTGTTAAGAAAATGATGACTGATAAATTGGAAACTAAAAGTGAGAAATATTATTTTGTGGGATATCCTAAAGAAACTAAAGGGTACGATTTCTACTGTCCTGAAAATCACAAGGTGATAACATCAAGGAATGTGACGTTCCTTGAAGACAATTATGTCTGCAAGGAACAAGGTCAAAATACAGTAGATCTTGAAGAAATTCAAGAATCACAAGTTAACAATGAGGATGAGGTATTATCCACTGGATTGGACAATAACTCAGTGGGAGTTTTTGATGATCTATTGGGAGGGGAAATTACTCTTAGAGAGGACCTTAGAGAGACTCTCGAAGGACCACCTCAAGACAATGAGATGCATCAAAAACAAGATGATACAATAGTTGCATCACCTCTACCTCAAGAAGATCATAGTGATATTCATGAACCTTCTCACATACAGAATGAACAGCCTGAACCAGAGCAAAACCAACTCAATAGGCCTAGGAGGATTCGTCGTGCACCTGAGAGACTGAATCTAATGGTTGAGAACCAAGATGATGAAGTTGATTTAGATGACGATGAGCCTAAGACCTATACCGAGGCGGTGTCAGACACTGATCTAGAGAAGTGGCTTGAAGCCTTGATATCTGAAATGGACTCGATGTACTTCAACTTAGTCTGGGAACTAGTTGACTTGCCAGATGGGGTTTACCCCATAGGCTGCAAATGGATCTTCAAAAAGAAGAGAGATGCAGATGGCAAAGTACAAACCTACAAGGCTAGGTTAGTGGCAAAGGGTTATAGTCAGCGTGAAGGCATTGACTATGATGAAACCTTTTCGCCAGTTGCTAAGATCAAGTCCATTAGGATATTACTTGCAATTGCTGCATACTACAATTTCGACATTTGGCAAATGGATGTCAAAACCGCATTTCTCAATGGAGAATTAGAAGGCAATGTCTATATGACACAGCCAGAAGGTTTTGTATCGAAAGAAAGGCCGAATGCAGTGTGCAAGCTAAAGAAGTCCATCTATGGACTTAAGCAAGCTTCGAGGAGTTGGAATATTTGTTTTGACAGAACAATCAAATCGTTTGGTTTTGTCAGAAGCAAAGAGGACCCATGTGTTTATAGTAAACGCGAAAATGGAAACGTCGTATACCTTATCATATATGTTGATGACATCTTGATTATGGGAAGCGATCGTTCCATGATGCAATCCGTGAAAGAATGGTTGTCTAGTTCCTTTATGATGAAGGATCTGGGTGATGCTTCCTACATCCTTGGAATTAAGATCTATCGAGATAGACCAAATAGGATGTTAGGATTATCACAATCCACTTACATAGACAAGTTGTTAAGGCGCTTCTCAATGGAGAATTCTAAGAAAGGTTTCCTTCCTATGGGGCATGGCATTGTATTGTCAAAGAAGGATTGTCCTTCTAATGACAAAGAAAGAGACAGCATGAAAAGGATCCCGTATGCTTCGGCTATAGGATCTATTATGTATACCATGATTTCTACTAGGCCAGATGTGGCCTATGCGCTTAGCATGACACACAGATTTCAGCAAAATCCCGGTGAGGAACATTGGAAAACTGTTAAGACTATTCTTAAGTACAATAGAAGGACTAAAGAATATTTCTTAGTCTATGGTGGACAACCAGAGTTATCAGTTACTGGGTACACTGATGCTAGTTTCCAAACAGACCATGACGACTATAAGTCTCAGTCTGGATATGTTTTTATCCTCAATGGTGGAGCAGTGAGTTGGAATAGTTCCAAACAAGGTACAACTGCTGATTCCACCACCGAAGCCGAGTATATTGCTGCATCTGAAGCTGCCAAAGAAGCAGTTGCTTTGTTAGAGTTCGTTAAAGAACTGGGTGTCATTCCGAGTGCCAATAGTGCAATATCTTTGTATTGTGACAACACTGGTGCTGTTGCGCAAGCAAAAGAACCCAGAGCTACGAACAGGAACAAGCATGTTCCCAGAAGATATCATCTGATCAGAGAAATAATTGAAAGAGGCGACATAAAATTAGAAAGAGTACCCACTGATGATAATTTGGCTGATCCTTTCACCAAACCGTTATGTATTGCAAAACATAACAAGCACTTTGAGAGCTTAGGTGTTAAGAATGTTGGTAGATGGCTTTAAGTCAGTGGGAGTTACAGTTTTATATGTCTTAGAAACATTTTTTGTTGAGACAATATTACTTGATCACATTATATGAAAATTTTGTTTTCTATGGGTTTTGTGCACTTATTGGAATAATTGTTTAAAATGTTTGCATTTATTCTAAATAATTGTTCCGTTGAATTATGACTGTCGTTAATGGTGTGAGACATTAATGATATAGTGTAATTCTAAAATAGCCCTAACCAACGATCATCAATAATGGGATATTAATGATATGTTATAGGTTAGCATGGGGTTTGCATCACATTCTTCGAAAATGTAGTTGTTCTCACAACTATGAGATATTAGATACTCGTGATGGACACATGGTATACTTTGGAAAGTATTGGTATACCCTACTATTAAACTGTTTTGTTGAGTGTCTACAGTTTATTAGTACATGAAGTATGTAATATCCTAGGATCTGAGGTCATTACACATTTTGTTTGTTGAGTGGTATGCTTTGATCTTGTCCAACGCTTTGCCTCCCAAAGGAGGATTGAGACACGGACTTGTGTTGGGTACATCATAAGATAAATGGAAATGGTAGTTGAGCCAAGAATGAGATTCATTCATCGATTAGAATTTCGAGAGAACACTCAAATTCTCTATATTACTTGACCATTAAGTCATTGGCCAATGCAAAGATATATTCAATTAAAGTAATTGAATATGATCGAATGGGTCATTTAATAAAGATGAGATAAAGTGATTGAGCTATTTGGATGACACATGACAAATCTTAGGCTCAATCGGGTGGTTCGTGAATGAAAGGATATTACTATAAACTTTGTGTAAAGGCTTGTTTACCGAATTCACGTAAACGTCCGTCATATATCGAGCTACGCTGCCAACGCAGTCTAGGAGTTTTGTGCAGACTTCGATTAGATCGTCGTCGATAATGGGGGCCTAAAGGGTCACACTATATGTGTATTATGATCCGCTCAAGGGTACAATGTTATAGTTGTGTATTACATCTAATGCTAGTCCAAGTGGGAGATTGAAAGATTAATGGGCTAGATTAGATTAATAGGAAATAATTCTATTGGGCTTGGTCCAATGTTACAATTATTCTATTATATATATCCTCTATTGTAGAGAACACATGAAAAAAAAAACCTAATTCTCTAAGAGAGAAAAGCGGCGCTACGTTCAACAGAGATTTCCTAGCTTTCTCTATAGAACGATTGTACCGAGGAATTGTTCCTGCATCGGATCAGAATACGCGTGGACCTCGATAGTAGTGGATTCAACTTGCAGGATACAATCGTAGAAGAAGAACAACACAACAAGTAAGATTTAGTTCGTTGTGTATTACATGCTCAACTTGCAATATGATTATGAATCTAGATCTGTTATTCTTGTCTGCAATTTCCGCTGCGCTCATTAGATGAATACAAGAATTCCTAACACATGGTGCACATGGATAATTTCGTTGTTTTAAACTCAGTTCATATTTGGGTCACATTAGCCGATGTGTTTGTGTTTGTGTTTGTGTTTGTGGTTGTGTTTATGGAGATGTGTCCCTTTCTCGTCTAGTAACACACTTATCGGCACTACTCACATGCTAGTCCACATATATATGTCCCCTCCAAAGCACCCACATAGACTTATAAAGGAGGCACCACTCAGTCTATTGCACAATTTGCTCAAATATTCAGAGCTTGCATTTTAAATTCCAGTTCCGCTATTGCCTAACAGTTTATACCTCTGCCTAAGAGTGATTGTGATATACTCCACATTTTGTCAAATATTATGCTTGCATCTTAAATGACATCTTAGAGCATCCACAACCGTGCTCTTGCCAGCGGCACGGTTGTGGGCCCGGGCGGTACTATTCATGCCTGCTCTCTGGCAAGAGCACAACACCCACAACTGTGCTCTTCCGCAAGGACGAGCACAATTAATATAAAATTCAATTACACAACAACATTTTCATAATACTAAAATTCATTAAAAAAACCACAATAAAAATTACAAATTACAAATAAAATAAAAATTACAAATTACAAATAAAATAAAAATTACAAAATTACAAATTACAAATTCGATTGGGTATGGCCGGTAGCCACTCGGAACGCCCGAATCTTGGGTGAGAGGAGGGGCCGAATATTCCGTTTCCGGACTAGGAAACGGTTGCGAACCGAACCATTCGGGGTTCCAACCGTGAGAGCCGCTTGGGTTGTCGTCGTTACCGGACATAGTGGTGTTGTAGGGTGTGAGAGGAAGATGAAAATGGATATGAGAGATTGAAGATGAGAATGGAGATGAGAGAATGATGATGAGAATTGTGTAGTGAAAGTGTGAATTTTTGGGAGTGAAATTGGGGGTATTTATAGATGAAAGTGTGTATTTTTGGGGTAAAAAAAATAAAAAAAAAAATTAATATGGGGAAAAACGGTTATAAACGGATATAATTTTTTGGGGAAGTGAAATTTTTTTTTTTTATTTTTTATCGGTTTTTTTAATAAAAAACCGATTTTTTAAAAAAAAAATAAAAAATTGTTTGAAACCAACGGCTATGCCGTTGGCGAATGGGAGAGTGACACGTGTGCGTCCGCTGGCACGGACGTGCTCGATACATCGAGCAGCGCCGTGCCAGCGGCGCGGTTGCAGCGGCGGCGGTTCTTCGCCTTGCCGCTGGCACGGACGGCGGTGGCGCCAACCGCCACCGCTGCGGATGCTCTTACTTTCTTATTCTCTCCTGTCTCCACATAAAAGACTTTGTTTTCACTCCATCTCTAAGTAAAAATCTTATTTGACCTTTTCCATCTGTCCCTAAATAAGAGTGAAATATTACAAACGATATAAACTCCAAATTTCATCTACTTACTTCTTCTTATAAAACTAATATATATAAATACAACTTATATTCCATTAAACATCATTTCTTAAAACCAATAACATAACAAAATATAGTAACTCTTTATTTTGGAACTGAGGTCAAACAAACTGATCAATTGGAACTGAGGTCAAACAAACTGATCATGTCCAAAACGCCATCTAATTACTTTGACATCTTTCAAAGACAACCAGTCATGACTACCTACTTAGACTAGTTAAATGTAGAAATCGTGAGCCAATAATTGCATTTCCAAGATCATTCCATGTGTTAGGAAAGAGTAATGATAAACAACCAAATTTTGTACGACCAAAAAAAGTTTATACTATTAGTAATTTGAAGTATTAATTACATATTAAAATAATAAATATAGTTAATGGATAAGTTAAAAAAGACTTGATTAGTCTTTAGCCTCATTTTCAAAAAAAAAATTATATTTGAATAGCCTCTATATTAATTTTCAAATTTAAATTAAAGTATGCATTAATTACATTTATGGTTCTGAAAAAGTAAAAAATTTATACACAAATCATTAATATAATCACAATATTATGCATGTTTTATGTACGCCCATATATTTTAATTAAATGCATAAATAAACTCATTTTTTTTAAATAAACTAGTTTTTAATTGTACAAAATTTGATCAGATAGATTAGGAAAGAGTATAGTATTCCCATTTCTTGTATAGCCGAAATATTAATTCAACTTCCAATTCCAAACAACTAAATTGATCAATATAGAACTTGAGCCACTCTTTCGAAAAACTCATGACTGCAAATAAATTGAGAAAAATTTAATAATCCGAAGCACACATCCCAGATCGAATTAGTACAAATATTTTTCTATTCATTTTGTCTTAATTTCAATATCTCAAAAGATTATTATTAATATACATATTTCATCATTTTGTTTCATTTTAATACACAAAAGCGGCAAACGACATCTACCCAAATCACCAATCCTCGCCGCGAAGCTGCCGGAGAACTCTGCCGTGCGGAGAGTCCGGATCCCCTCGCATCGCATTCATCCGAAATATCTCCGCCGCCCTCCTTAGCGCCTCCTCCGCCGTGTCCAGCTGCTCCGGCCGCCACACCCCCTCCCCCCAATTCCCATCGTAGCCGACGCTCTCGCTCTGCGCCGTCCCATCCGTCGCCTGAGTCACCGGCTTCCTCGTATCGCAAACCTCGATCTCCGACAGCGGAGACGCCTTGTGGTGCTCGTAATACTCCTTGTTGTCCCTCTCCTGCTCCTCCCGCTGCGTTTTCCGGTCCACTCCATCCTCCTCCTCCGGCCACGGGCTGCCGTCGATCCCCGCGCACGAGCTCCGCCGCTTCTGCTGCCCGAAGGGTCGGGCATAGGCCCCACGCCGCTTGATACGAGACATATCTTCTATATCTCCCATAATTTAGTAATTAATATCTTTATAGTATATTTTGCTTAGTTGGTTAAGATTAGATTAGATTTATTTGTCGAGGATTCGACATTATAAATATGTGGGAATATTTCATAATTATCAATCAAGAAATAAAGACATTTACGCTAGTTTCCCTTCTTCTTCAATATCAAACCCTAGTTCCTATCGTCGTTGATCGTCGGGCAAGGATCCCGCGACTTCACGGGGAATTGATCATAGTTCTTGTCGTGTGCGATCGACGGGCAAACGTTCCCGCGACCTCACGGAGGAATTTGTGCGAGGTCAAGGAGTAAATCCTTAACACCGCTGGACTCCAGCTTCGGCGCTTTCTCTATCGGGGACTTCGGAGGAGTGTATGTTTCGTTGTCTTTGCTCGTTGGCTCGTGCTTCGGCGGTCGCCGCCGCTTCTCGTCTTGCATCGCATCCGTAGGATACACATCCTTAGTAACAAGGATAATCAATTTATTCAAACCATCCAACATTGAGAATTATTAAAAAAATATGCAAACAATATATAAGAACAACTCATAAAAACAAAATCGAAAAAACTTGGTCAAAATCAATGTTTTAAAAATTGGACCGGTGAGTGAACCGATGAAGCTACTAGTTCATAGTCCAATCGGTCCAATCGGTTTGATTACTAGTCGAACCATTATACTGTTATAAATGTATATATATTATTAAATAATATATAAAATATATTTAATTTAGTGAATGATAAAATATATAATATTAATAGTATATCCCAAAAACATTACACCTCTACATATAAAATTTTAGTGAATGATAGAACTTTATTATTTTTTATCAATAAATATAATTAAATACATAAATTTTAAGTTATTGTAAATAAAAAATTAATATTTTATGTATAAAAATAAATAAGTTCATATTATTTTAAAAAAATTATTATGGAAAAATAATTTTATACGTAAAGATATCTAAATAAACATGAATTAAAAATATATGTTTAGTAAACAATATTAAACTATAATTAATAATATATATTGTGAATAATATAAGTAATTAGCGATACATAATTAAAGTTGATGATAATTAAATATCATAATTAGTACTAATTACTTTGCTATTAAAAGAATTATTAATTTATATATATATATATATATATATATATATAATATTTCATGTTTAATAGTATAAGAAAAACTACTGTTTATGTTACATTCAAGAAGTCTTTGTGGTGTAGTGGTAGACTTGTTGCTAAGTTTGTCTAGAGGTCTTGAGTTCAAGCCTTATTAAGGCAAAAATTTTTAAATAAAATTTTGAAAGGCATTTAAACCGATTTTCGGTTCCCAGTCTAAACCGGCGGGTCACGACGGTTTGATGTATAACTGGTTTATAGTGCCAATCGGATCGCGTACCGGTTCGTGGTCCGACCGGTCGAACCGACCAGTCCGGTCTGGCTTTTAAAACATTGGTCAAACCAGATAATCTATACAATATACAAAATTTTGAAAGGCATTTAAACCGATTTTCGGTTCCCAGTCTAACCGGCGGGTCACGGCGATTTGATGTATAACTGGCTTATAGTGCCAATCGGATCGCGTACCGGTTCGCGGTCGAACCGTCCAGTCCGGTCCGGCTTTTAAAACATTGGTCAAACTAGATAATCTATACAATATATAAAAGGGAAGTTTTGGAGATATTTACAAGAATGTCATCTTAAATAAAAAAAATACTTACAATTTAATTAAAACTGTTTTTAAAATTAGTTTCTATGTTATAGATGTGATTTACAGCCATTCCAATTTTCTTTATCTAAAATTGGAGTAAATTTACTGTTATACTCTACTAATGCCATTTGACTAGACAGTTACCTATTGGTTATAAAACTTTATTCAAAGTTAATTTATGGTTATACTCCACTAAGAGCATGTCCATCGGTGCTCTTGCGCAAGGACGGCGTCCGTGCCGTCGGCAAGAGCAGACCCCTGCTCACCGCTGTGCTCTTGCCAACGGCACTGCCCTACTCGATGTATAGAGCACGTCCGTGCCAACAGCAAGAGCACGAGCAGTCGACGTGGCATGCTCTGGTTGGCCGTTGATTTATCATTTTTTATTATTAGTTTCTATGTTATAGATGTGATTTATGATCATTCAAATTTTCTTCATCTGAAATTGTAGTAAATTTACGGTTATACTCCACTAATGCCATTTGACTAGAAAATTACCTATTGGTTATAAAACTTTATTCAAAGTTAATTTACGGTTATACTCCACTAAGAGCATGTCCATCGGTGCTCTTGCGCAAGGACGGCGTCCGTACCGTCGGCAAGAGCAGACCCCTGCTCGCCGTTGTGCTCTTGCCAACGGCACGACCCTGCTCGATGCATAGAACACGTCCGTGCAAACGCAATAGCACGAGCAGTCGACGTGGCATGCTCTGGTTGGTTTATCATTTATTATTATTTTTTTAAAAAAATTTGAAAAATCTGAAAAATTCAGATTTAATAAAAAAAATCTCACTTCCTAATAAAATATATTCGTTTTTTCCACACTTTTAATTTATTTTTTCATTATTTTTACCCCAAAATTCATACTTTCATCTATAAATACTCTCATTTCAAACACAAAAAATGACACTATACCAAACAACTCTCTCAATCTCAATTTTTAGGATTTTTTTAATTTTTAGGATTTTAATTATGTAACTTTTAATTTTTTAGTAATTTGTAATAGTATTTCGCGTATTATTGATGCATTTAATATTATGAAAATGTTTTTAGTAATTGAAGTATTTAAATTAAATAATAGAATGGTGGGACCATTGCGCATGCTATTGCGGAAGAGCATGAATATAGGTGTTGTGCTCTTGTCAAAGACTGGGAGTAAAAAATTAATAAAAGTGGGTCTGGGCCCATACGCATGCTCTTTGGCAAGAGCATGGATGAGGATTCTCTAATGCCATTTGGCTAGAAAGTTATCTATTGGTTATAAAACTTTATTCAAAGTTATTAGTTTCAATTGCGCCCTTTTCGTTTTTCTTCTCGATTTGCAGAGGCAAGCGATTGAGTGGGAGAACGGGGAAAGGATGAACTACAATTGCAAGTGAGGGTTCGCCTTGAATTTCGGTTGAATTTGTGTAGATTTAGAGGCTTTGCATTCCTTTTTTGTTGATCTTATTTTTATGGGTCTGTGATTCTAAATTTTGCAGTTGCATCAAGGGTTAAGTGCATAATATTTTAGCTTATAAATATGTCATTTAAAGGCTGGATATCCACGCATACCTACTTACCTTATAGAACTCAAGCATACCATTTTTGGTCTTACAATAGGAAGAAGGCTTCATGTCATGGAACCATTCCACACCATGCTCAGTGAGCTCAAGGCTTCCTTAATTTCTTTGGTTGGCTAATTTTATTCTTTTTAATTATGTTTTCATTCCTTTTTCATTTTATTAATTATATTTTTCTTTTCTTAACATTTTCTTAATTATATTTTTTTGTTTTTTTTCATTCATTTTTATATATCAATTTTGATACATCGTATTTGTTTTTAACATTATTTGACTTATTGGTATTCTTTTTTTTAGTTATATTTTTCATTTTTTTCCATCCATTTTTATCCGTTACTATGTTTTCTTTTTTAGATTGATGTTACCACCATTTTCTTTCTTTTTGTTTTTAATAATTATAATATTTTTTCAATAGTAATGATTAGATTTTTAGTCCATCTATGTTATTTAAAGGACGTTGAGTCATATGAAAGGATTATTCTATTGGTAAATTTAATGTATAATTTAATTTGTTTTTAATTTTATTGAAAACTATACAAATCGTTAGGCGAAAGTAGCTATACATATTGATTATTGATTTTGTGCATTGCAAATTGATTTTATTCTTTATTTTATTGTAAAACGGCGAAAGTAGCTATACATATTGATTATTGATTTTGTGCATTGCAAGTTGATTTTATTCCTTATTTTATTGTAGTTTTAGGTGAGGCGGGGGGCTTTAAAGATGACAAACGAGTTATTTTACCTATGAGTTCTGTTGAAGAGTGACTTGTGAAAAATTGAAAGTTTTGGTTTAAGTTTATATTGACAAGGTTAATTTTAATTTTAAAGTAGTTTATAAAGAAGTTTTTAAAATGATGAGTATTATCCATTGTGATATATTTTTATCTTCCTACTCCATGATTTCATGTTAAATATTATATTATGTGATTTATTTATTATGTTTCAATGTTGATTTTTATAGATTTTTTATTCTCATATAACTAAAATTGTTAGTCATATTGTTCATTATTAATATTGATTCTAATTTTATTTAATTAATTTATAATTAAAAATTAATATTTTAAAAATATATTAATACGTGGGCGTCATACTAGTAGGGGAGTTTTGATGGATATGCATAAATCACTAAAATTTACAGTTATTCAAAATTAATACAGTACTTCTTCCTCGACGGCGTGGATAGCTGGATCAGCAGTTCTGCTGGAGGTGGTGGCAGCCGCGTAAGCTCTGCGGAAACAGAGTGCGGTTGAATTTGGCGGCGGCGAGAGTGAATCTGGATTGCATTTTTCCTCTTAGTAAATTATGCTGTAAGATATTGATCGGAGATGATGTTGTGCAAAACAATGAGAACTCGATGAAAGGAAATCGTGAATGGAATTTTATTGAATCTTGAAGAGTAATTTTTATTCTACAACTTGGAAAAACTTGAAAAACAATTCCCTCTCAATTCCCTTTAATAGGCGCCAAAATAAAAAACTAACTAACAAAATTTAAATCCTACGGCTAGGATTTAATCATCACTTAAAACCCTCATCTAACGGCTCCTGAGTCTTCCCGCCTTCATTGCTTAGATGAATCTTTACTGTCCCCTGCACAAACTCACCAGCTTCAAGCATAATTCGAACGTCTCCTTTGGTAGTGGTTTGGTTAACATATCTGCAGGGTTCACTGCTGTGTCAACCTTGAATAGCTTCACCTTGCATTCTCTACTTCTTCCCTCACGATATGCATTCGCACATCTATGTGCTTGCTACGTTCATGGAATACTTGGTGCTTTGCTAAGCTCAAGGCACCATTGTTGTCACAGCCAATGGGGACTGCTTCTTGCTCCACCCCAAAGTCAACAGCTATACCTTTCAACCAAGAACTCTCCTTAACCGCAGCTGTCAATGAAATATACTCTGCCTCAGTTGTTGAGAGAGCTACCACATTTTGTAATCCTGATTTCCAACTAACAGCTGCTCCATACATTGTGAAGATGTACCCAGATTGAGACTTTCTGGTGTCCACACTCCCAGCAAAGTCACTATCACAAAAACCAATCAGAGCCTCCTTCTTATCATACTCACTGCTCTTGAATAAGATTCCCAAATTCCCAGCTCCTCTTAGATATCTGAGAATCCATTTAAGAGCTTGCCAATGCTCTCTTCCATAATTGCTCATGTATCTACTTGTGCAGCTGATAGCTTGTGCCACATCTGGCCTAGTCTCAATCATAGCATACATCACACTACCCACCACATTTGCATAGGGAATATTCTGCATTTCAAGCCTTTCTTCCTCAGTTTTTGGTGATTGTTCAACTGTAAGTCTGAAATGCTGTGCAAGTGGTGTGACTGTCACTCTTGAGTTGTCCATTATGTATCTCTTCAGCACCCTTGAGATGTAATCAGTTTGACTTTGCCACAGTTCTCTTTTTCCTCTATTTCTCACAATGTTCATCCCCAGAATCCTTCGGGCTGCTCCTAGATCTTTCATATCAAAAGCTAAGCTCAAATCATGTTTCACTTTCTAGATTTCAGTCTTTGAGGCTCCTGTCACCAACATATCATCAACGTACAGTAGCAGATAAGCCACTGCAACCCCTTTATTCTTCTTGATATAAACACAGTCGTCGTAGCTGGATCTCTCAAAGCCATTACTGAGCACATACTCATCAAACTTCTTGTACCACTGCCTACTGGCTTGTTTCAAGCCATAGATGCTCTTTTTCAGTAGTCATACCTTGCTCTCCATCCCATGCTGAACAAATCCCTCTGGTTGACACATATAGATAGTCTCTTCCAAGTCACCATGTAAAAATGCCGTTTTTACATCTAACTGCTCAAGCTCCCAGTCAAGCCTAGCCACAACAGCCAACAAGATCCTTATTGATGTATGTTTAACCACGGGTGAGAACACCTCATTGTAGTCAATCTCTTGTTCTTGAGTGAAGCCACGAGCTACCAATCTGGCCTTGAATCTGATCTGCTCACTGTCTGCAGATTCAATCTTTCTTTTAAACAACCATTTACATGTTACTAACTTCTTTCCCTCCACTTTATCAACCAGAATCCATGTGCCATTTTGAGGAGAGAGTCAATTTCTTCAATCATGGTCTTAAGCCATTTATCTCTGTCTTTGCAGTTTATTGCTTCCTTGTATGACCCTGGTTCAGAAAACTCCACCTCCTCTGCCACACAAAGTGCAAAATACAACATCTCACTGTCTGCATATCTGGGCAAACGGCCGACCTCTTCGATGAGTATTTGCATGTCGGTGAGTCCACTGGAATCCTTTGTCTTAAAAATTTTTGCGATGGCCTTCGTTCAGCTTTTGGTGATGAATTTCTTCAGGCACCCACCACCGATGATTGCCAACGGTTGCTTCGTCTTCACGAAACAGTCCATGGCTTTCCCGGTATGTTTGGCAGCATTGACTGCATGCATTGGAGGTGGAAGAATTGCCCGACTGCTTGGAGTGGGCAACACTTAAGCGGCCACAAAGGCGGCGGCCCAACACTTATCCTTGAAGCGGTCGCCGACTACCGCCTATGGATTTGGCATGCATATTTCGGTGTTGCCGGATCAAACAACGACTTGAACGTGCTCTATTCTTCACCCCTCTTCAATGATGTGTTGAACGGTGTAGCACCGGCAATCGACTTCACCGTCAACGGAAATGTATACCACATGGGTTACTATCTCGCCGATGGTATCTACCCAAGGTGGTCGACTTTCGTGAAGACGCTCAGCAACCCGCAAGACCCGAGATGGGTTCTTTTTGCGCAGCGTCAAGAGTCAGCGTTTAAAGACGTCGAAAGTGCCTTTGAGGTCCTTCAAGCCCGATTCAACATTGTGAAGGCCCCGTCTCTGTTGTGGTACGTGAAAAATATCACCGACATCATGTACACGTGTATTATCTTACACAATATGATTATAGCCGACGAAGGACCGAGGGCGGCTAGCTTTTACGACGAGGATGAAGCCGGAAGCTCAAGCGCGAGGTCTCCCCCACGCCGAGGTGTGCATACGTCGGTGGGTGAGAGGATCGAAACAAGGCACACAATGCGCGATACCCGAACCCACGTTGAGCTACAAGAAGACCTAATCAAACACATTTGGGCAAAATTCGGCCACGAGTAGTGATTTTTTTTATTTTAGGAGTTGAATTATGTATTTTTTATTGATTAGGAATTTAATTATGTAATTTTTATTTTTTAGGATTTTAATTATGTAATTTTTACTGTATTTTGTAATATTATTCTGGGTATTTTTAATGTATTTTAATTTTGTGGAAATGTTTTTATTTAAATTGAATAATGGAATGGTGGGACCCTTGTGCTCGTCCTTGAGGAAGAGCACGGATGTGGGCGTTGTGCTCTTGCCTAAAAGCAGACAGAAAAAGTGGGTCCGGACCCACATCCATGCTCGTTGGCAAGAGCACAGATGTGGATGCTCTTATGATCTCAATTGCATTGAGATCGACTGTTGATTATAATAGAGAACTTGTACTATTAGAATCGAAGTAACTAAATTTGATAAATACAGTAATAAATTAGATTTAGATGACAAGATATTTAAGTGTTTTGGGAAAATGTCTTTAATCAGAATGATGACAAAAGAATATACTTCGAGCTCGTTCGGTGCAAGAGGAATGTAATGAGCAGTAATGGTATGGAGCATGATTGACAGATGCATATCTACTAGAAACGTTTACCAACGTTTACCATTCATATAAAATATTTCATCCATATTTCAAACGAGTACAAAAAGTTTTAACTTATCATATATCATACAAAAAGTTTGATTAATGCTTCAAATTAGTACATTCCGTTAAAAACCATTAACACCGTTACTTTATCTTATTTTTCATCTTATTCACTCCCAAATTAAGTGATCTAAGAACATTATTAGAATAGATAAGTATCTTCACGAGGAGTTTGCATAACGAAATTGGGGTGGAATTTCGGTGCTGCAAGTCATCCCAAAACTATAGTTGCAGCAGCACATTCATTTTTAATTTTTTTTGGGAGAAAGAGATTGAATCTGTGCGTGTTTGTATGTGAAAACAAAGGCTAAAACCAATTAAGAATAGGATAAAGAAAATAGAAAAAATTATATGGTCAGCTAGAAGGAAACGAATCATTCACTGAAATATATAGTACTATATGGCTTATATACCTTATCAAAGATAAGGTGGAATTGTTTGTGCGTGCAGTTTGAGAGGATGAAAAATTCGTTGAAAATTATTTATATAGATTAGCTGCAATTATTTGCATATTTACCATATGATAAGATGCCTATATGGCAATGCATGAGATATTATTTGAAGAAATAATATCATGCGGAAATAGGATAATAAATAAGAAATAATTTTGGAAAGAATAGCGTAAAAAAATAAGATAAAAGTAACGGTGTTAGTGGTTTTTTAACTGAATGTACTAATTTGAAATACTAGTCAAATTTTTTGTATGATATATGCTAACTTAAAACTATTTGTACTGCGAGTTTAATAGTATATGTTTTGCTTTACAAGGCCTTTCGTCCGGCACCATTCCTGGACTGTTAATATTTGACATGATAATTTAGCCCCCACCTTTAAGCATGAGAGGCCCTCTTAAAATCCAATTTTGGGTTGAAACGGATAATTGATAAATTGACATATGTCCATTAGGGTTATGTCGCATCAAAATAAAAAATTGAGAATAAAAAATACAAAATGGTTGCGATTGAGATCACTGCATTTTTGTCTATCGTTATTGCTTGAAAAAAATACAAAAGGGTTGCAATTGAGATCCTTACATTTTTCTTTCTCGTGAATCGTAACTGCTTGTGATAGCTTGAAAAAAACTACAACTCGATACAGGTCATACATCATCTCAAGGGTGTGGGCTTCAACCTAGACAGTGCTTACAAGATTAAATGTAACAACAACGAGTGGACTTAGATTGTAAAGGTGAGGTTTTGACCCAAAACTAGTTTCGATTCATTGTTATTTCAAGAATTCATTAGGGGCCTATTGTTGCATTTGGTTACAAAGCAGATCATGTATTAATCATCTTCTGACTCTGTTTTTTCACATACTAGCTTTATATTAATGGATGTTTTATACGGGACAAGTTATGAGAGGAAAGATACTTTGGAAGGATCAAGCTAATAAGTTCGAGTGTTGAAGACGACATGGTCCACATGGATGATGTCAATGTTTATATATATGAAAAACGCTCTCTCCACAACATTACGACCTTGATATGTCTCATGTTACAACTCATATGTACTGACTGAGCAATTCTGTGTCGTATCCTCATTTTTTTAAGTGGTACCTCACCCTTTATACATGGGTGGAAAGCCCTCATTGTTGGCATAATCAAATATGATACTAATTTAAAACGGGGTCAAACGCCATCTATGTACTTAGAGTATCTCTTAGGGAAAAGTTAAATGGAGAGGTGAAATTATATAACAGCCATATTTACTTTTTTTCCATGAAAAATCATTTTTCAAGAGGAGGGTATTTGAGATCTCTAAGGAAAGAGGTAAATGGAGATGTAAAGTCATATTACTATTATATTTACTTTTTTCATAAAAAAACATTTTTCAATGGGAGATGTATTTGAGAAGGTATTATACCTTTTTCATTTTGAATAGGTATCATTACATCTCCATCAATGGAGAAGTAAAATCTTATAACTATCATATTTGTCTTTTTTATGAAAAATTATTCTCCAAACGGGGAAAGTATTTGAGAAGATATTACACTTTATATTTTTTCAATGCATTTTATATTATTATTTTATTAATTTACCTTTCTATATATCTTTTTCCTTTGAAATGTGTTACTTTCTAGAAGGATATATTTCACTTTATATCTTTTTCCTTTGAAATACGTTACTTTCTAGAATGATATATATATTTTTCCTTTAAAATGTGTTACTTTCTAGAAAGGATATATTTCACTTTACGAAAAGTAAATAGATAATATACCTATTTCATTTACATCTGCTTGTCAGAGATGCTCTTAACATGAGATCTTAAAAAACAATTTAAAAAATAAAACCAACTGCTTGTCAGAGATGCTCTTAAGGCCATCCGCAACGCTGTCTCTTATCCGTCTCTTAACCGTCTCATCTCTTCACTATTCATGGGCTCCACTATACTTTTCATCTCATCTCTTAACTAAGAGACAGCACGTGCAACCCTCCATCTCTTAACCATCTCATCCCTTAACTATTCATTCAATTTCATTTTATTTTTTTCCAACAAATTCAATTAATAAAAAACACACTTCATTAAATAAAATAAAAATACAATTTAAAATTCAAAAAAATAAAAAAAAAATAAAAATCCTAAAAAATAAAATTTACATAATTTAAAATACAATTTTATAGAAATTAAAAAACTACTCCGCCGGTCAATCATCCCCCGAAGGCGGTACCTAGAGGTTGAATACCAATTTGTCTTGCCATATATTCAATTCCAGCAAGATGGGCTTGATATTGTAGAGGCGTCATGCGGGAAGAGTCTGCCATCATGGCGGTCAAGTACATGGACAATAGGGTGTTCGAGCCCGAGACCGAGCCCGCCTGGCTTGATTCGCCTTGGCCCCTCCTCCCTCTAGCCGCCTCGGTCCCTTGCGGCCGACGGCGCCCACGGGAGGAGCCCCCTGCATCGGTGGTCGTGCCCTCAACCTCTTGTCAGGCAACCTCTTGTGAGGCGTTGCCTGACCCGCCCTCACTAGACGAGTATCAGCCACCCGTCGTGCGCTTCGAGCTCGAGCCCTCGCTGGACTGGACACCGCCGGCCCACCTTTCAACGTCTTTGACGACCTCCCAAACATCGACATGTTTGAATTCTTTACTGTTGTCGTCAAAGAAGACTCGCAAAGCCGCTCTCATAATGTCGGCTCCACTGGCTCCGCTTTGGTATTGAGTTGTTTCATTCTTGTAGATGCCGCAAAAATTTTGACATCTCTGTCGACGCCGTCAAAATGACTGCATAGCATCTTCAGGGTGCGGCGGCGGGACCGAGCCGGCTTGTTCTCGTTGTAGGCGGCAGTGACCTTTTTCCAAAAACACTTGCGGGTTTGTTGATTCCCGACGATGGGATCGTACGAGACACCGACCCAAGCGTTGAACTGAGTCATCGTGTCCGCCCGGCTGTATGGATGACGGCATATATCCTCCTCCTCCTAGGCCGCCTCCTCCTCTTCCTCCACGGCGTCGAATGCGCGACCCCTGGAGCTTCCACCGCAGCATCCTCCTTCCGGATTGGGTTCATCCGGAAAATCCTCCATAATTTGGGATAATCCCTGCGATTGCCCATACCTCGGGGCGGAGGGATGAGAGTATGCATCCACATCAAAATAGGGTGGTTGGTATGCCGGCGGCGTCGACGAGCCTTGGGTGCCCGGCGTCGACGAGCCGGAACCGGCAGCACCCAAGACATTGTACATGCCCCCCAATCGCCAAACGCGTTCAAGTCATATCCGCCGGAGCCGCCCTCGTTTCCGTCGCCGGACATTTTTTAGATGAAAATTGGAGATGTGAGATGAAAATTGGAGATGTGAGAGATATGATTTGAGAAGAATAGATGTGTTTTTGTGTGTATAAAACGAGGATGAAATAAGAGTATTTATAGAGTAATAAATAAATAAATAAATAAATAAATAAATAAATGAGGAAAATACCGTTGAAAGCAGGTAAAAAAACGGTAACATTACCGTTTATATTTTCTAAAATTTTTTAAATTAAAATCGATTTTTTTTAAAAAAAAATGATTTATTGCGACAACGTGACGACGGCCACTCGCCGGCCTAGCGCCAGCGTGTGCCACGTGGCGCGGGCGCGTGGCGAGCTGGTGCGCCAGCCGTCCCTCAAGGATGAGACACCCACCGAGACGAGACCGAGACGCATCCATGCAACGCCATCTCGCTTTCGTCTCGTCTCTCCGAGACAAGATAGAGACCGCAACGAGACGCGTTTCGGATGCTCTAACATGAGATCTTTAAAAACAATTTAAAAAATAAAACCAACAATGAGTACCTAGTTAAATATAAAAACCGCGCATCCGCCGCCGCCCCGCCGATCTATAGTGCATGAAGCGTCCGCCCGAAGCAGACGCCATTTTTGGGGCGGAAGGCCCTCCGGCGATAAGGTTGCGAGGACGCGCCGGTGCTTGCACCCGGTCACGCCTCGGTGCGCCGGCCGCCCCGGAAATTTTTTTTAAAATTATTTTCAAAAATTATATTATAAATACTAATCCTCCACCATCCCTTTTACACCTCGTTTTCTAATTATTTAGATTCCGATAATTTTAATTATAATTAATTTAAAATAAAAGAAAAAATAAATAAAATGAAAAGTAGCTAAAAATTTTAGAGCTATTGAAAATGTCCACCTTATAGCTGGAGATACTTCTTTTTGTGGATGCGGAAAAAATAAACTGGAACGGTGAAAAAAAAAGGGGCGGAGCTATTGGAAGTGACCGCTGATCGTGGATGCCTTAATAATCCAAAGCACACATCCCAGATCGAATCAGCACTATTATAAATATACATGTTTTTATCAATTTGTCGCATTTTATTTCACAAAAGCGGCAAACGACATCTATCCAAATCACCAATCTTCGCCGCGAGGCTGCCGGAGAAATCTGCCATGCGGAGAGTCCGGATCCCCTCTCATCGCATTCATCCGAAACATCTCCGCCGCCCTCCTTAGCGCCTCCTCCGCCGTGTCCAGCTGCTCCCCCCAGTTCCCATCGTAGCCGACGCTCTCGCTCTGCGCCGTCCCATCCGTCGCCTGAGTCACCGGCTTCCTCGTATCGCAAACCTCGATCTCCGACAGCGGAGACGCCTTGTGGTGCTCGTAATACTCCTTGTTGTCCCTCTCCTGCTCTTCCCGCTGCGTTTTCCGGTCCACTCCATCCTCCTCCTCCGGCCACGGGCTGCCGTCGATCCCCGCGCACGAGCTCCGCCGCTTCTGCTGCCCGAACGGGTAGGGCATCGGCCCCACGCCGCTGGACTCCAGCTTGGGTGCTGTCTCTATCGGGGACTTCGGAGGAGTGTATGTTTCGTTGTCTTTGCTCGTCGGCTCGTTCTTTGGCGGCCGCCGCCGCTTCTCGTCTTGCATCGCATCCGTAGGATACACATCCTTAGAAACAAGATTAATCAATTTGATTCAAACCATCCCACATTGAAAATTATTAAAAAGTATGGAGAACAAACAATATACTAATAAGTACAACTCATAAGAGCGAAATCATAAAAACTTTGTCAAAACTGATAATATCATACTAATATTGAATTCAGATGTGCATAAATCACTAAAATTTACAGTTATTCAAAAGTAATACAGTACTTCTTCCTGGACGGCGTGGATAGCTGGATCAGCAGTTCTGCCGGAGGTGGTGGCGCAGCCGCGTAAGCTTTGCTGCGGAAACAGAGTGCGGTTGAATTTGGCGGCGGCGAGAGCGAATCTGGATTGCATATTTCCTCTTAGTAAATTATGCGATCTCACTAGCGGTAGAGCTTCTTCGAAAAATGTTGCCACAATATCCATGTAGCATCAAACTTTTTATCATTAGGAGATAGGACACGTGTCTAGTTAATGAAACGTGGCATTATTTGTTGGCGTCTAGTTTCTTTGTGTCAATAATGGGATTTTTAACTCTCTATAATCAAGTTATGTTATGACTGGAAGATATCAGAACTTTCTCCATTTTTCTTCTAGACAAATCTTCTCTCTAGCTCATTCGATTTTGTTGTGCAGATAATGTTTTAGAAACATTTTATTTGATGAAATATGCTAGAACTTTCTTAAATAACACTAATAGAAGTCTTTAGAAGTACTTTTTTTCTGAGGCAATCTTCATAATTTCCTTAAATAGATAGGTCATAGAGTTGTGTTTAGTGACCATTTTATTTGTATCACTTTTAAGAATAATTTATACACATTTACATTTGTTTTTGACAACTAACTTAAATAATTAACATTTCAATATCCTAATTACTAGTAATTAAATGTTTTAAATCGTTTAACTATTTGCTTTATTGTATAGCTCATATTTTATCTAAACTAAAAATAGTATATACAAGCCGCCATGCCTCAAGAAATTCTGTCTATTTATTAGAGGATGATGGCAATTGCTCGATAGCGATAATGTTTACTCTATCCACCTCCAAATCAGCCGCGGAAATCTTTTCCCCAAATATGATAAGCACGATTCCATCCCCTACCGAGAAATGACATTTTTCTCAATTTACCATAATAAAAATGAAGTGTCAACGGATACATCTCATTGTCTCTACATAAAACCTCGCTTCCCGCGTAAACTACATATCCTTACAATATAATCATCTATAATAACACTCTAAAATAAAACACGAAAATAATTCCAATTGTATTTCCAAATTACACCATTTTAGAAGTTTGATCAAGATAAATATACATTTCAGTTTTACACTCAAATAGATCTAATATCATTTTTCAAATTTTGTGACAAATTTTGTGAGTATAAAAACTAAGTGAATTTTTTTTTAAGTTCAAGTTTTAAGTAAATAGTTATAGTCAAATTACTATTTAATATAAAAATATATATTAGAGTGAATTTGAATTTAATATGAATGATTAGTTTCTCAGAGTTTAAGCAATCTTCTAGCGCATAATTTAGTTTAAAAAAATTTGTTACTCAAGTTGAGAGTTGATGGTGTTAGAAAAACTGGCAAATCCTCTACAATCGAAAAGAAAATAAAGGATATTAGAACCTATTTATTTCTTGTTTTCAAATTTATTGTATAATTTAATAAATGTATTAGAAAGTTGGTTGAAAAGGTTAGTGGAAAGTGAATCTATTACCAAAAGTTAATGGAATGTGAGGTACAGAGGTCCATTACCAAAAACAGTAAAAAATAAATGGAAAGTTTATTAGTGGATGAACGAAAATAGCAAAATGAAACATTTATTAGTGGACGGAGAGAGTATATATATCAAGGCATGTAATCTTCACACTAATTTTCAATATGAAAATTAAACTGTTTAGTTGAATATGGCAATGACATAGACAGAATTTGTCGCAACAACCACCATTACGTGCTCATGATAAGGCTGTCTCCGTCTCCATCTCCATCTCCGACGCTAGAGTCTGGAGATGGAGAAAGCAGGAAAAAAAAATGCAGTGTTAGAAAACTTAGTGTTACTTTTTTAGCTTTTTTAAACGACGTTATGTAATAAAAGGCCGGCCACATAGACGTTTAGTTGTACCACGCTGGATTTAATTCTGCCTAAATTTGATTTTAAATAAGATTACTACTAAAAGTTTGTGTATTTTTCACTATTTGATGAAAATGAACTAAACAGACGTGTATTTACTAGTAGTATTTAGTATATTTATCGACTATTTAAGCCCAATAAATAATGTAGTAACATTTCTATACCCTAATTACTCGTTAATTAGGTTAACTAGTTGACGCTGAAATGTCATGTATTTTCCTCTGCTGTAACGTCTTCGGATATGGGCCAAACAATTTTATTTATATAAATTCATTTTTTGGCGTTCATAGACCACCATCTTTTAATGCGCCACCATTGTCTAATTTAGTACGGTCACAATAATAATGCTAATCATAAATTTAGGTCTGCCTTTTCGTGACCCAATAAAATATACTAATATAATTAAATATGTGAGCACAATTTATTTTGAGGTGATCCATCAAATTCTATGAAGTGGAAATTTGGGCACCGATACTATTTCCTTCTATCCATTCTTTCCATAAATTGAGATTCACTACCATATTTATAATTTATTTCCATAATATTAACTAAATAGGGTTTTTGATCATGGTATTAATAAAAACGATCCGACTTTTTCCTTTTTCTAATATAATGTCTACCTTATTTTCCTTATGTGTGATTTTCTTTAAAGATGCATATATATTAATTTCCAATTATGTTATGTTTCATTTATTTTATTCGCATGGCAATAATGTATCTGTATCATATATTATCACATATAACAATAATGTTTTTTAGCCATATCTACATTTGTGACATGCACATCATGCCTTACTTATATACTCCATAATTGTTTGAGGCATAAAGTAAAAAAATGATTTAAAATTAGGAGGCTCTTCGTTTTGTTCTTCTAGAATTTCACTATATTAACATAATATACATCAAATGTGGATTATTGAGCTTGTTTTGCACACATTATTAAACAAAACATGCATCCATTTTAGTTACACAATTTCCGAATTAAACTTGAAAAACCAATTCCATCATTACTTCAGTTATAATTTAATGAAAGATTAAGAGCAAAATCCAAAACCAGACTTGATCAAACTGTCAACCACTTGTATTCCCAAAAAGTTCAAAATGCCCGCGTCGATTGGGAAATTTAATTTTTGAAACCCAAAATGTTGGAAGTTGGAACGAATTTATAACAAAGAATTTATCATGTTAGATAACATTACCACTTTTCCCAAGACATCCAAAAAGCTACTTGTACCATCAATAACAAAACTAAATGGAGAAAAGAAGAAAAAATAAATTAAAACAGCTTATATACACAAGTCAAAAATCAAAATCTAAGGATTTAATCATACTATTACTATGAAAAACATGACTAATTCAATCATTGTTAGTCATTACATCAGCGAATCACCCACCCTAAAAAATTAAACCTAAATTTTCCCCTCAAATTAACATCACATTCAGTTAGACACTTAGACTAGAGCTCTCCAATTTTTTTTCCTTTTTCCAGATTTCAAATTCAGGGTACAACCGGAGAGGGCGGAGGTACCACTCCACTAAGCGTAGACAGATGATCCACACGAAAGCGCCATCAACAGTATCGCCGCTCTCTCTTCCTCTCTCAACTTGTTCATCAACTTTCCCGATCTCTGCAACACAATCTCGCTTTTGAATCGCATTTTTAAAATCTCTCTGACCTCGTTGCTTCGCACAACGCTCGTTCGCTTTTTCTTCTTGTTTGGCTTTCCCGAATCCAACCCTAGAAGCTGCCTCCTCTTCTTGTTGTATTTTATCCCGCAGGCATTGCATAGAGACTGCAAATCAAACAGAAAATTTCAAATCAAACCGTACAATTATTTTTTTTAAATACAACGTTTCATTTTTATACCTTCGGTCCAGCTGGACCGCCTCGCCATAGCGGAGTTCTCGAAGTGTGACAGTCGCTGCAGGTCTTCAATGGAGAAACACTGCCATTTTTCTTCTCAAAATCTGCTTTCTGAAACAGCAAAAGCGAGATGTAAAACAGTTGCTGTTGATTGAAGAACCGAAAAAAAAGTGGATAATGATGCGATCGCTTGATTTCTCACCTTATCTACTTTCAGATCCATGTGATCGGAGTGTGGATTGATGAAATTAGAGCAATGCTTTGAGAATGTTTATCCAGAAAATGGCGTGATCATCATCGCATGGAGGAAAAAAAGAAAAACTTAAAAAGAAATAATTTGTGAAAATAAATAGAAATAGGAAAGGATAAGATTTTTGGCGAAGGGTTTAGAGTGTGAATGGGCCGAGTGTGTGTAGTGTGTGTGTTTTTGTGGGCTCGGTTAATCTTTTTATATGTCTGTTGACAGAAAATAATGGAAAGCCAGCGATAAGCCAAACCCTAGCTGACCTTGTTTTGTGTGAAATGACTATAATGCCACTTGATGTTTCATATTTGAATTACAGTGAAACAATCTCGGCCGTTGGTTTCGTGATTCTGTTGTGATGGAATCCGTGCATGACTTCTCATTTTTCGATTTTTGGGGTTTGATGATTTATTGGTCGTTTTATTTACTGGTCATTATAGTAGAGGTATACTAATACTCCCTCCGTTCCATAGTAATGTATTTTTTTTGGTACGTAATTTAAGAAAAATTGCGTTGAGTGAGTTAAGTAAATTAACAATAAAGTAGAAAAGGAAAAAAAAGGTTGAGAGATGAAGAGAGAATGAAATAAGTAAATATAAATGTATTGACTTTTATTAAAAATGAAAATGACTCTACTACTATGAAATCCACTGCTATGGAATGTATTAAATGATGAAATACCTTCACTAATATAAAACGAAGAGAGTATTCAATATCAACTGTATTATTCCCAACTTATAAAACAAAAAACGAGGGCCAATTTATTTAGAAGATTCTTTAGCTAGTTTGCAACACAACAAAGTAGACTCTGAACCTATTTTAATGATTCATAATTCATACTATAATCAATTATATACTACTCCACTAATGTTTAAATAAGGTTCAAGAATCTAAAGGGGACAGATGGCATAAAGGTACAACTAATAATAACGATTCTGATCATGTTATGAAGCAGAAGAAGCTATATAAGAATCTGCTGCAGTTCCTTGCTTGTACTCCTTCCGTCCCAATTGAAGATTATTCATTTTTTTCCCAATTAAAATGACCTATTATTAAAAATGAAAATACATTTATTTCTACTTTATTCCTTCTTTATTACTTATTTACTTTACTTTCTCCACTTAACAAACTAAATATTAGTATAGCAGGAGTATGTTTTTCATATGTCAAAATCCAGTGTTTTGACTTTTGAAAATTCACTGACATTCAGAAATAAAAATAATTCTTGAAAACAAAAGTTTTGGATCAAATACTCAAATTAAAGCTAAACTTTAATTAGTAGGAAGAATGTTTCGCTGTGAGTAGCAAGTAGCAAAAAGTTTATCTAACAAAAAAAAGTGAGCAAGAATAATACTCTCCGTACAATAAAAATAGCACATTTGTGAATAACAAGAATATTAGAAGTTACCAAAAATTAGTTGATTGTAAAGTCAATGAAGAAATATCAGAAAGCTTTTGCTGCTTAGCAATCAATTTATAGTGTCCTTTGCTACTGCTACCTTGTGATTTCTTAATTATGTGATTTTACTGATAATGAAGCTAACACTGGTAGAAAATACTGCCAAAACTGAATATTACTACAACATTTGAATTGTAACCTCCAAATTCCCAATTTCATTTGAGCAAAGCCAATAACGCTGATATTATATCCAATATAAGGTACTCATATACCTCGAGAAGAAATATACACAACAGCAAAACTCGAGAAGACATAAACACGAACTGCTTAGGCTACTGATCGCTGAAGCAAACGAATGTGCACAAGATTTCATTGTATTTACCAAAATCCAAAAAGAAAAGAAACAAATACAGGACAAATCACATAAAAACGACTCAATTTCAACTTTATATACTCTGGCGGGCATGGAAGATGTTTTCAATATAATATAGTACTACATGATATTCATGCTACCATTGCAGAAAAAGGTATGATAAGAAAAAAAGATTTTGCAGATATGGTTCTCTGCAGACAAAAACATGTGAGATAACCGTCTTGACGCCACCAGACAATCCCTTTCTAGTATCCCACCACCTTCAGGTAATACTACACCTTGGACGCCATCTCTCATATCCACAACTGGCATTACGATAAGTTAAAAACATAAGAGACCGACAGCCGACCAGACTCCAGACAAAATTCAACCAGCCAGATCCATTGGACATCCATTCAAGTTCCTCATGAGCTTCCTGTAAATTTCAACTATTTTCATGTTACGGTTGGTCACATTCACATATACATCACAAGGGAAAGGATCCGAAACTATATGATCAGGATTAACCATAAATAAAGCTAGACATAATATTGACTAAGTAGATACACAGAGTGGTTACTAGACAGGCCAAGATAAAAGACTCAAAATGAAAACATTTACTTCACCTTCAACTGAATTGAAAGCCCCCTGTTGGAACAGGTAGGTCGCCACCTCCAAAGTTAAAGCCAGATTGCTGTGTAGCATCTCCAGCCATGACCTGTTCATCATCGTCTTCCAACCAATATGTTTCAAGAATCTTCACAGACTTCTCATAGATTTCATTGTTGTCATGACTTTGGAGATTTTCAATCTTCTCTAGACCTTCTGCGTCATCAATCATCTGAGCATAGACATTCACATCTCCGGTGTTACCTTGGCTCTTCTCAGCTTCTCCAACCTTAAGAATGTTCTCGAGACCTTCCAAGCAGACTGTGACAATGCGTGGATCGGGACAAATAAGAAGGTCGCACATCGGCTTTATACATCCCTCACCAACCAAAAACCTGTAGATGTTAGATTAACTTTCAAGCTACACATTCCACGACATGAAATAACTAGGAAAGAGGTTGAAATTTTTTACTTGATTTGGTCTGGAGTTCCACCAGAAGTGGCATTTGAAATAGCCCAGGATGCCTCTTTCTTTATCTCAAATTCAGCACTTTGAAGCAGAGCAAGAAGAGGAGAGAAAATACCAGCAGCAATCACAGCCTGAACATTAAAATAACAAGCCTTTTAAATTATAAGTAGCCTTTTAAAACAGAAAAACCACTATTTTTCGAGAAGGAGAATAAGAAGCTAGTCCATAGAAGCAATTGGCGTAACACAATACATTTACTGACTGTATCTACATTTTCCATGCAGTAATGGTAATTAGTTACAATGAAATTCTAGATAACTAGTTCACTTGTCCAAGTTTGGGTACCTGGATCTGGTCCTTATTTCCTGCTGTTATGTTCGAGATGGTCCAACAAGCTTCTTTCTTGATACTTTTCTTATAATTTTGTGTCAACAAGTTAAGCAGGCAAGGAAGAGCCCCCTTTTCAATGATGACCTGAAAATGATTGCAAAGATCCTGAGTGTCTAGTTCAAAGCAAAGCCACTGCGGACTAACAACAAAATTATTGCCTTCCCAAAATAAGTGCAGGTAAACAATAAACATCAATTTTTATATCACTAAAATGTCGCTTTTGTTATCACATGTCAACGTATCCTTATAGGACAAAAATCAGTGTCTTCCACACAGAGAGTGGCGGGAAAGACATGCAAACAATCATTGAAGGTAATCCTAGGATGAACTTTCTGTTGTGAAATAAACAGTTTTATTACTGATCGGAGAAATATGTCCGTCTAAATACCTGAGTCTGGACATCATCACCAGTCACAATATTTCCAACAGTGCGCAGGGCAGGTATCAAAACAGATGGTGATGGGTGTCTGAAAAGACCCAGAAAAGAATAAATAGAAAACAAACTATAATCGTCAAAAGTGTACCAAACTAATAAATTAACGGGTATAACTAAACAAGAAATTTGGGTAGTGTAGTACACACTCTGCCACTTACAGTAAAAGCTCAATAAGACGAGGACAAACATCAGCATCAATCACAGCTTGGATTTTCTCATTAACACCATCAGATAGATACGAAAGTGCCCAGCATGAATCTGTCAGGACCTCTTCATCATTCATATGAATAAGAAGAGTAAGAGCAAGGAGGGCGGGCTTCACCTGGTCAAGGATTTAATCATGACATGTTATAGGCTATCAAATGGGATTGGCAGTGAAAAGATGCACAAAAAAACTGAAACAAACTACTGAAAAACAAACCTGTTCAAATGGAGGCTGTGGCTTTCCCCTACAAAAGTTTGACAGAGTCCATGTTGCATTTCTCAACATGGATAGTTTCGATTGGTCACTAAATTGCGATAACAACGGCATTAAAGCCCCATAACCGAGAACCAGATCACGACATTTTGGTGAGTCACCTGCGACGTTTCCTAAAGCCCAGACTGCCTGCATAAGAAGTCAAAGAAAATCAAATGATCTAAAAGTAACAAGTTCAACATAAATCATTTGTGCGTGCCACTGGAAAAGTGGCAATACAAGCATAAAGATAACAGTATATATACATCCATGTATGCATACCTGTTCGCGAACATCATCACTTGGAGAAGTAAGAAGTTTCACAAATATTGGGACAGCGCCATGATCAATCACAACTTTGGTGTTATCAGATGTTCCAGAGGCAATGTTTGTGAGGGCCCATGCTGCCTCAAACTAAATAAAGGAAGAAGTCATCCATCATTGCATAATCAAAAGTCATAGCAACTATTCATCAAAATAACACAAAAACATTCACAACAACATACCTGAAGCTGCGGATAATCGTCCCTTGCAAGAAACTCTACAAACCTAGGAACAACTCCGGACTGTATTACTTCCTCAATCGGCGGATTTCGCTCTATTATAACAAACCATAATAAAATAATTCAGGTTGAGCTCGAAAGTGAAAACAATAAACCCAGATTGTATCACTAAGTAGAGCTTAACCAATTACCAATTGAAAGAAGTTTCCGGAACTGAGTTGTGGACTCCAGTTGCCGCGGACCATCATCAGACCAAACACCATCAATCAATGCTGGAAGACTTTCAAGCTGAAAAGGGCACGGCATGCACGATGCAACCCACAGCTCAAAATTAAAATGTAAAAGCATCTCACAAATCGCGACATGAAGTTTCTATAAACCCTATTGATCCAACTATAACATGCTAGGCAGACCTAATTAGATAACTTAGACATTTAATCACCAGATCATATATGACAATTAGAAATTTTATAATACTAGACAATAAATTCAATAGCAACAAGACAAGCAGATTCATGAATCAATAATCAATCCAATTCGATCAGATCCAAACCTAACTTTAATTAAAGCAAAAAAAAAACGTTGAACAACCAATACCTTCTTATCAAGCTGCGGAACGTTGACCACAGAGGGTAGCTGCTGAGGTTGAAGCCCCTCCCGCCGCTTTTTGAGCAAATTCTCCTCCCTTCTGTTCTTCCGGATCTCCACCATGTTGTCCTCCCGCCTCCGGCGTCCCTCCTCCGCGTCGACCGCCACCTTGTAGCGGCTCCGGCGGACCTCCGTCCTGGCGTTCGGCCTCAACGACATCGATCAAAAAGGGAGGGGCGAAATTTCAAATCCTAGAAATGGCCGATATTGCACAATAATTGCGTTGCTTTGTTTGGTGTCAGAGGAGATGGTAGTGCGGAAGAATATTTATGGATACGGACGAAAAGTTTCAGAATTTGAAGTTCTTTTTCAAATGGAGAGAGAAAATGAGTTTGAGTTGTATAGAGAGAGAAAGCTCGGGACGAATTGAGAATGGGGCGATGATTGTAATTTGTAGCGCTTCCAACGACCCTCCTCAACTGAACTACCCTTTTTCTTTAGTTATTTAACGATATTGCCACTCAATTTGTATTTGTGGGCTGCAATCTCCTGCATCGCGAGATTAGGGTAAGATTAGAAGTGAGCGTATGACGGCAGTATATTAATTAAACTAATCGAAACATAATTAATTTTTGTATTTCGGATTAAAAAATGCTAGTAGTACTACTTATCTGGTAAAAATGATGATAAAATTTTCCCTTTATTAGTGTTTTTCGGTGATTTCTTTGTATTCTTGTAATTTATTATCATAAATTCGTAACATAATTTTCTGTAATTTAAGTATGATCATCTCATCTCATCGAAAGTGTTTGTTTATATATGATCAAAACGGGTATCGTTTAAAGAGTTTGGATCAAGATGGAGTATTGAAATTAGAAAAATGTCGGATATTCAGTATCAGGCACACCTGATTAATGCTATGTTACTTTATTTATTAAGGGAATACTGTCGAAGAATCTAAAGGTCCTCTAGTCAAGCCAAAAAATAACATAATCGTCCATCCTAATGTAAAGGTTTATTTATTTTTAATTAATGTTTTTTTTATTTATTTTTAATTAATTTTTTTTAGGAGTTCGAGATACATTCGGCAAGCTACCTAGCCCCTCCTCATTGCCACCCTCATGGCTCGGGTCCAGGCTCGTAAGCTTGCCAAGCCCAAAGTCGAACTCGAGACTTAATCCCAAGTTGGGGCATCCAGGAGTCAAGCTCGAGACCTCCAAGATGGCGCGGTATCCTTGCCACCCTACTCAACCACTTGAGCTAGGGGGCTTGGATTTATTTTTAATTAATGTTAAATGGAGTAAGATTCAGTAGTATGCTGATTAGCTTGATAATCAACAGGCTAAAGGTCCAATGTTAAATATTAAAAGGATACACTACACATTACGATTCTCCAAATTTGAAATCTATGAGCCCAAATTTAAATTTGATAATTTCACCAAATCATCTCAATACAACCTAATATTGTATTTGTTTCATATATCTCCTAGTTTCGACATGGGAATGATGAAATAATTTGTTCCAGTCGAATATTAGAAAATATTCATTGGTCAAGGCATACCACATGGAATAATGATGTGGCATGTCCTTCCAATAATTTTTGACAAATAGACATATACAATGACACAACCTCCGACTAGAGTCTAGAAGCATATATGACTATGCAATATATGGAAATTAATTCACCTATATATAAACATAGCTAACGGAAGAAAATTAATTTGGTTTGAAAATTTTGCATGCTCATATATACAATACATAAATTAAACAAACTTCATAATAAATTTAGCATAATTAATGAACAAAATTTTATTTTTTTAGTCAAGTAAATATGTTCTTCAATTTATAAGCTTATTTAATTCTTGCAACGAGATAAATTTGTAGTAATTATTATGTGCGGATCTGAAACTTTTTAAAAGAAATTATTTGTTAAATATCATTAGTAAGAATTGTATTTTTGTTTCTTGTGCAAGATACATATAGGGGCGGTATGTAGAGATTTAGAAAAACAGGTTGCCAGTATTACGTGTGTTTACGATTATTTTCTTTCTTTAATATTTTTTCTTTTTTGATTAAGTTATTATATATTCTACATATTTAGTTTTATAAAAGTTAGTATTTCTTATTGTTTTTATAGTTGATATCTTTTAACCTATATAATCTCCTTTCAGTTGCATAAAAATAAGCTTTTGAATATTTTAATCATTTACATTATTATATTAATTATCTTTATATTTTATTGTGTGAAATTCTAGCAATAAAAATGAAAAAAAATATGCCATCAAATATCATGTGCAATGCTAACAATAAAAAAAAAGAAGAAGCAATCCTATCATATAAATTGGTGATTAAATTTATTTTAAAAAAATTCTTCACAAAAGCAGCATTAGCAATGATTACTTTTAATTGATGTGAAAAATTGAAATTCATTAAAAAATAAATCCGTGAATGTGTATACATGTATGTATGTATGTGTATTTATGGCTATATGTATTAATATGCAAAACTTCCATATTTTTTGCAAGGCCATGTTTGATGTTAGTTGGAGGTGCGGTTAATGTATATGTCCATTTATCAAAATATTATTGGGAGGACATACCACATCATAATTCTATGTGGTATGCCTAGATCAATGGATATTTTCTCATCAAATATAAGTGTTGGGAACATATAGGAAATTGCCGAGAAGGAAACACAAAAAAACGATGATATAATGTGGAGTTGCAATTCGGAGGGAAAAAAATGACAGGGAGTGAAAGAATTCGATGAGTTTGTATGTGTGATCAAAATTTTATAGTAGATGACTTTTGATTAGTCAATTAGACCTGACCTATATGGAGAAGTAGAATTGTGGAAGAATCGAGAATCCGTATTGACGGGGGAGAAAAAATGTAAGTCGCATATTTTATGTAAACATCATTCGTAAATACCATTCTAGTGTACGTTCCAATGTTATTTGATTAATATATTTATAAAATTATTATTGATATTTGAAATTTATAAATCTCATTTTATTTATTTTTTCTATTACTTCAAATAAATAAATAAAAAATAAACTAATCGCACGATTGATTTTTTATAAAAGTTTATATTTAAGTGTCTCACATTTTCTTTTTTGTCCATCTACAATTTAGTATCTCATTTACATTTTAAAGTACTCACTATGGAAGATCCATTTTTTTTTTATTATTTCCACATCAGCATTTTATCCCACTTATTCTTAACGGCCTATCTCCCTGCAATGGAATTTCCTATCAAGGGTCTATCTTACTTTCCATTTCATTTCCACATCATCAATATTTGTATATTTCAATTTTAATTGTTTCACTCGACTAAAATGTGATAGAATGGTGAATAAAAAAAATTTAATTCAAGACAAATAAATTATAGAAAAAATACTTAATTAAAAAAACTACATTTAAAAGAAGTATGGAGTGAGAAGAGGGGTGAATGTGAATAATGTGGTATGGGGGTATATATAGAGGGTTAAAAGTAAATTTTTTTAAAAAAATAAATAAATAAAATCGATGTTAGGACCGATGATCGGCCCTATCTCCACAATGGAGGGCCGATCAAAGGCCCTATGGCGTAGGTCAAAGCCGATACAACAGCTCTTTGGGGGGAGGGTGCATGGGCCGATGATTGGCCCCTCTTCCATAATGAGGGCCGATGGGGGAGCTGATCACCGCCTCGTTTGATCGCCCCCATAGTGAGTGCTCTAACTACTTTTGGTAATGTGGTCACATTTCACTAACTCATTATACTCACATTTTATTTTAAAAGTAATATACTACTACTTAAAAAAAGTAGGATCCACATTTCAACTTTTTTATTCACTTTTCATTACATTGTAACATTCCACTAAGAGCATCCATAATAGGGACGCCCTAGCAATAGTCTAGCCAAAAACTCCTTCTGCCACATCATCATGTCTTTACCACAACCTAGCAATAGGCTAACCAAAACAACAGTCTAGCAATACCCTAGCCAATGCCCTAGCCCTCCCGAGAAAAAAACACAAAAAACAACAACAAAATGAATTATAGAAAAAAACCATAGAAAAAAATGAAATGAGAACATGATATTTTAGAAAAATAAAAAAAGTTAAAAAATCGGCTAGCCGATCGCTCTTCCGCGTAATAGTGGACGAGCGATCGGCTAGCCGCTCTCGTCCACGCCCTAGCTCTCGGGCTTAATTCTTTCGTTCGTCGCCTAGCCGGTTGCAATAGTGGACTAGTCGAGCGCCCTAGCCACCGGTGAGCGGTTAGGGCGTCGGCTAGTCAACTATTGTGGATGCTCTAACTCATTCTTCTCACATTTTATTTTAAAATTTATATACTTTATAAAAGTATGACTCATATTTCAACTCTTTCTATTCATTTTTTGTTATATTTTTAAAAATTCGTATCAATAAACTTAGTTAATCGTGGACGGAGAAACTAATGACAATTTCAAATATATTAAAATGAAATGACTAAAGGTCAAAATTAGTCCTAAACATAAGACTATTTTACGATTTTGGTCCAAAATATTATCTTTTGAATTATTTGGTCCCTCACAATTGAAAACGGGCCGAATTTAGTCCTTTTTGGACTACACCGTTTAAAAATGACGATCAATAGCAGTTTAAACTATCTTGACTGGATTATGTTACTAATTACGTTTTATTATCAATTAAATTATAACTTTATTTTTTGGGTTAGAAATTACGTTTCTTCGCTCTTCTCCTTCAGATTCCCTTATAGCAAAATTCAAACACATAAAGCTAGCCCATCAATTCAAATCAATTACTATGGTGATTCCGACGCGATTTATTGTCGTCGCCACATTCCTAAATCCCTCATTCAGCCGCCCCTCCGGTAAGAGCTGCCGCCTCCGTCGGTGCAACCAGCTCTCCCCTCAGGTCAAGCATCGTGCCTTTACCCCGACGAGGAAGACACCATCATTCATGCCCACGCCCGTTTCGTCAACAAATGGGCCACCATTGTCCCCCCCTCTCCTGCCGCACTGGGCAACGCAATCAAAAACCACTGCAATTCTACCCTCAAGCGCAAGTTCTCCTCTTTCACCGAAGACGACGACTCCTCTCTTGAAGAGATCCGTTAGTGCCGACTCCACCTCTGCCACTTATTTCGCCCTGCCCAGTCCCTCCACCTCCGGTTCTACCCACACCAGCTCTCTGCTCACTGATCCGCCCACGAGGCTTAGTCTCTCGCTCGCCGAGATCGACATTGTTAATCACAACACTGACTCACGTACAACTCATTCCCCAAAAATTCAACCTAATTCTGCACAATTGCTGCCACCGCAGCCAATTCAACCGATCCAACGGCAAGCGAGGGTCAATTGGCATCTTCTCGAGATGGGATTCGGCGTTGGTCTTGTGCCGGATGGCCCAGATGAAGCCCAGGAGAAGTGCAGAGAGCAGATGGAAGCAAACCAAGAGCAGCAGCAAAGGTGGGGGCGGGCAACGGCGGCGGCGGAGGGTGGTGGAGTGGAAGGGGAAGAAGAGGGTGTTGAGAGGAGGATAGAAGAGAGCGTTGAGAGAGAGGGGGGGTCAAATTTGTTTTTAAAATAAGAAAAATATTAAATACTCTAATTTAAATATCTGATTTAGTCAAAATAATTTAAATTGTAGTTGACCGTTAATTTTTAACGGCACCGTCAAAAAAAGACTAAATTCGATCCGTTTTGATTTGTGAATGATGAAATAATTCAAAACATAATAATTAAGACTAATTTCATAAAAACCTCATATATTTAATACCATTTTTGAGCTTTACTCGAATGAAATTAAATGGAAAAAACAAGAAGATTCCTTTTGTAGCTAAACCATCAAACATTGGTGTTGAATTACTGAATATAGTTTTGAAAAAAAGTAGCCAACGCAAGGTGAAGACTCCGATAAAATTTGGATAGTAGAATCGTTCAGAGGCGGCGTAGAACAGCTGCGAATGGCTTCAATCACGGCGGTATCTGCTGACGCCGGCGGAGACCGTACGCCGCTTCTCCACGACTCTAACATGGAATATTCTGGCGGAGAGGCGGAGAATACTATACCGCCACCCCCTATGATTTCAACTAATCCTAAACAGCGCCTCGTATCGCTCGACGTTTTCCGAGGACTCACTGTTGCGGTTCGCCTCCCCTAGAATCATAGAATTACTCATTTAATGGCGTGATTTGAACTTGCCTTCCATATTTTTTTTAGTTTTTGATTTTTGTAAATTTGGACAATTTTTTTACAGTTGATGATATTGGTTGATGATGCTGGAGGAGCATTTCCGTCAATAAACCATGCGCCGTGGTTCGGATTGACTCTCGCAGACTTTGTTATGCCGTTTTTTCTCTTTGGAGTTGGTGTTTCTGTCAGTCTCGTGTTCAAGGTATGAATTAGAGCTATACTTATCAGTTTTGAAGCTTCTACAATAACAAAAAAAAGGAAACGGAACAATTTGGAATTGATATGATTTTCTCAATGATTTGCTTTCAATTCAACAAGTAGACTTCAATTGGCAATCAGTTCATTTTATTTCTGTTAAGAGTAGTAGTAGTTGAACAGGCTTTTCCCGTTTCTGATGCAGAAAGTAGAAAACAGATTAGAAGCCACGAAGAGAGTAATGGAAAGATCTATCAAGCTCTTTCTCCTAGGAATGATCCTTCAAGGTAGAATCATAATGAGGTTTAGTATTGAAATTGTATTGAGGTTATAAAATTCCGTGTAGGAAGTATTATTATTATTATTATTATTGTTATCCCGAGATAGTTGAAATGTATATTGGTACTTTGCCTCTCTTGAGGTGAAGTTATTAGTGGCTGGGCCCTTAACATCAATTGCCCTTTTGGTCACAATGTTTGAATAGTCTCTTTGGTATATGCTTAGGTGGTTATTTTCATGGCCGTGGTGATTTAACTTATGGAATTGATCTGGAGAAAATGCGAATAATGGGTGTGCTACAGGTATCATGACCTGCCCTCATTCTTGAGAAATATGGTGTTAATATATGGCCTTGGAAGCTCTGTTCTTGTATCATTTCAGTACATACAAAAGTAATGCAGCTTCTTAGGTTGTCATCACTTCTGAACTTTCTGTGTTCTAGAGGATTGCAATTGGATATATGCTGGCTTCAGTTTTGGAGATATGGCTTGTAAACAATACTGCTGTTAATTCAGCAATAACATTCATGAAGAGATATTCGTATCAGATGTGAGTGTAAGCTCTCTGTTTTTGGAATATTGCTACTCAGAACTTCAAGTGAGTGAGGACAAATTTAAATGATAATAATGCACAGATCATTTTATATTCAATTTGACAGAGTCTATATAGTTATTAGTCACTGGAAGGTTTAGATGGCATCAGACGAATTTTGTTTTAGGTAATTCAGTATAGTATATAATGATATAATATATGTAACGTTATAATAATATTTTCTTTTCTTTTATGTAGCGTGGCTGGAATTTTAGTAGGTGTAATATACATGGGTCTGCTGTATGGCCTTTATGTTCCAGACTGGAACTTTGATGCATCAAGTCTCATGATGACCCAACGAGTGCTACTTGGTGCTAATTCTCAAACTGTGAGTCAAGTGCAGAGATCCCTTATGGAGCATTTATTTCAGTATTTGTGAAAGACATTTGATATGTGCTTTGAAAATCAGTTTCATACATTCTTATTGCCAAATTTAATTCATCTGAAAACAATCCTTAAATTGTACAGTACTACAAATGTTCGTCTGACACCTAAAGTATTAGTATTTGCCATTATTTGTAAGTATTGTACTCATCATATAGTTTCACATTTCCAGGTCTACTGTGGGATAAGGGGTAGCCTTGAACCTCCTTGCACTGCAGTTGGTTTCATTGATCGAGTTATTATCGGTGAAAATCATCTGTATCAACGTCCTGTATATAGAAGAACCAAGGTTGCTATTTGAAATTCTTCTTGCTATGCGTTCACTGTAGGGTTCATTATAGTAGTAATTTTTTTCAGCACAACTCTAACCATCTATACATGGTTGGTTCATCTACAGGAATGCAGTGTTAATTCGCCAGATTATGGTCCTCCACCACCAAATTCCCCTGCATGGTGTCTTGCTCCATTTGATCCAGAGGGTATTTTAAGGTTAGGGATGAATTAGTTTTTTACCTTCCATCATGAATCAGTTAAAGTGACGAATTTGAATGACAGTTTTCAAAGTTTTGTTTATACTCTTTCGGTTAAGGTTCTGGTTATTGATAATTGCAAACTAGGCTTTGTTAATACTTCAATTAATAAATGTAGCTCTTTGATGGCTGCCATCACATTCTTGTGCACTGTAAGGTAATATGTGTATTTTCTTCTTCCTTGTATATGTGGATGGAGGCCCGGTCTTCATCATATCCCTAGTGTACAATTTTTTCCTTGCAGGATCAGAAGCAGAGAATAGTTATCTGGTTTGTATCATCTCTCCCTCTTCTGATGTTGGGCTATCTTTTAACTGTCACAGGTACTTCTGTTTTCTAGTGAGAATCTCTGCGTTTTCACTTCATGTAATGTACTTCATATTCCCGGAAATTCGCTACTATATACTCTTCATTTCTCCAGGTGTCCCACTTTCTAAACCACTGTACACATTGAGCTATATGTTTGTCACAGCAGGGGCATCTGGTGTTCTTTTGACCGTTATCTATTTTATCGTGAGTTCCTGCCGTGAATGGTTATCTGTTTTGTCACGTCCGTTGAATTCATTATTGACATTCAATTAAACTCTACAATGTAGGTCGACACAAGATGCATTAGGAAGCCTACTATATTATTCCAGTGGATGGGAATGAACGCTCTTGTAGTGTATGCTCTGGCTGCTTGCGAAATATTTCCAGCTGCTGTTCAAGGTGTCTACTGGCGTTCGCCTGAAAACAATCTGGTAATCCTCCATCTCAGTATCTCCACAACCTTCTTGTTGTCTTCTCTCGTACTACTATATTTTTCACATGCCTCTGAAATCATTTATGCAAATACCTGTCTCATGTTTCGTTCACTAATCCCTGCCTCGTCTATATATTGGTCTGATATCTAATGAATGTGACATGATGATGGCGAAACATTAGATGTAACTCGAAAATTTCCCGTTGCTTACTGTGAAAAATGGCGTTACTCGTAGGTAGACTTGTCGGAAAGGCTACTGCAATGGGTCTTCCATTCAGATAAGTGGGGTACGTTGATCTTTGTTTTTGTGGAGATCTTATTTTGGGGTTTTGTTGCTGGTTTCCTCCATTTCAAACGTGTATATATAAAATTTTGAGCTTGTTGACTTTGTTGGAAATATATTATGTTACATATACAACGATAGTAATTTCTTAGAATGGGTGAGATTCTCTCTTGATTGACAAAGACAAATCGAAGAGAAATGGAATGACCGGAAAGATGAATAGCAAAATTGAAATATGAGATTTATATTTAATTCATACTACTACCCCAGGCTTTTGAGGAAGATGAAGAAGAGAATGAAAATGATACTCCACCTTGTTTTTTGTTTTTGTTTTTGTTTTTGTTTTTGTTTTTATTTTTGTTTTGATAATTATGAAAATGATACTAGTACTTTAGTATATTAAGAGTGGAGGCAGGTCGATGCGGTCAAGGTTGTCACAATATCATTAATATAAGAGCATTAATATAAGAGCATCTGCAACGGTGAACAGGACGGCGTCCGTCTGTCCGTGCTAGCGGCACGGAGACGCTGTCCGCCGCTGCGCTCGCGCCGCTGACACGGCGCTGCTCGATGCATCGAGCACGTCCGTGCCATCGAGCAGGTGACGTGGCCGGCGCTGATTGGGCAACGGCATAGTCGTTGCATTTGAATATATTTTTTTAAAAAAAATCGGTTTTTAATTAAAAAAATTGATTAAAAATAAAAAAAATATTTTCCCACTTCCCAAAATAATTATATCCGTTTTCTACCCACTTTCATTTTTTTTCATTTTTTTCCCTCAAAAAAATATTTTTTCATCTATAAATACCTCCATTTTCACACCAAAAAATTCTCGCCACACTACACAATTTTCATCTACATTCTCTCATTTTCATTCTCATCTACATTCTCTCATCTCCATTCTCAATCTTTCTTCCACTTCTACAGCATAACAATGTCCGGCGACGGCAATCACCCCACGGGCTCCCACGGCTGGAACCCCGATTGGTTCGGTTCACAACCGTTTCCTAGTTCGTAAACGGAATTTTCGGCCCCTCCTCAAACCCAAAGTTCGGGAGTTCCGGGTGGCTACCGGCCTTACCCGATCGACGACCAAGATGCCCCCGAAGGGCTATACGGGTGGACACCCGAGCCTAGAGCGAGGTCGACCGCCCCCTCCCAAACTCCGACTCCTCCTACTCGCGGTGTCCGCACACTCCGACGCAGATGGAGCAATTGTTCAAGGCGTTCTTGTCAATCTCCGAAGATCCGGAGGTTGGCACGAACCAATCCGGCGATCACTATTCGTGGCGCATCTGTCGCAGGTACAATGAAAATCGGCCGGCGGGAACAATCGAGCTCAACGAGAGTATGGTGCGCAACGCCATCTACTGAACCAACGAAGAAATCCAAAAGTTCCAGGGGTATTGCCTCCAGGAAGAGCGGTTGGAGCGAGGTCGACGTCATCACTGCCGCGATGAACACCTACCAATCCATGAACTACAAGCCGTTCAAGTACCTCAACATTCGGCAGGAGACGCGGTTGCATCCGAAGTATAGGGGAGGCGTAACATCCTCCTCTAGCGGCTCCTCCAAACGGTTAAGGTCGGTATCCCTATCCGACGCCGGCCTGAGCGGTTCCCAACGCCGACCGCAAGGAAGGAAGAAGGCGGCGGCCAACCGCCGTCGCGCCACGACTCCATCCGGCGATGCTCCCAAACCCGCTCCCGTTCTCGTGCCCTATGCGCCACCTCCACCCCCACCAACTCGTTGTGGGGGATTTTGACCCAACTCAATATGGCCGATAGGTCAACTATGACCCCCGCGCAACTTCGATCGCACGAGGCCATGATATTGGGCCTCCAAAAACAATCGGGGGTAGTGTCGCCGGATGAATAGTCTTCCACGGGGATATTTTTAGCTTTAATTATGTAGTTTTTAATTTTTAGTATTTTAATTATGTAAATTTTAATTTTTAGGATTTTAATTATGTAATTTTTATTTTTTAGGATTTTAATTATGTCTTTTTTATTTTATTTATAATTTGTAATATTATTTCAGTTTTTAATAAATTTTAATATTATGGAAATGTTTTTATTTAAATTGAGTAATAGAATGGTGGGACCCTTGTGCTCGTACTTGCGGAAGAGCACAACTGTGGGTGTTGTGCTCTTGCCTAAAAGTAGACAGAAAAAGTGGGGCCGGGCTTACACTCGTGAGCATGGTTGTGGGTGCAATTAAAATTAAATAAAAGTAGATGCCTCAAAAAAGTGGAAACCTGTGCCATCGAGTACACAAAAATCTGAATTCTGAAGCACCGCAAAATCATTTTTTATGATTACAAAAAGTTAGAATTACAGCTATACATCCGCGCATTCTCATGCTTTCAAAATCTAAATTTCACTCATTATTTTTACAACATTAACTTGTTATCTACTCTAGTCTACTACAAGGAAATAACATAAATATTGATCGACAGTATAAACACATTTTTCTCCACATTTCAACTGTACTACTACTAGCTTCTAGGCCGTGTATATTATAAATCAAATAAATATTCTTTTTACTTAGACCATCCACAATAGGAATAGCCCAGCAATAGCCCAGCAATAGCCCAGCCACTGCCACATCAGCAGCACTAAAAATCCTTCTGCCACATCATCAAAACAAGCAAATAGCCCAGCAATAGCCTAGCCATAGCCCAGCCACATAATATCCACATCACTATTAACAAATATATACAAAATGAAATAATTAACAATCACACAATATGCGAAATTTAATTTACGACACAAAAACGAGAAAATTCACTAATATTAATAAAATTTAAAAAGTACATTAATTAAAAAAAATTACATAATTAAAAAAAACTAACGGCGGTCAATCCTCCGTGCCCATAACTCTTCAATTAAATCCTTTTGGAGTCGAATATGAGCCGCCGTTTGGCGCATGTCGGCATGTGCTTGTAAGAGGCCGGCTTCTTCGTTAGGTACCCCACTCCGTACGTTGGGGGCGGCCACGCCGTGGCTTGGACCGGCTTCATTTTCGTCGTTGACCCAATTGGTCAGTTCGCCACCTTCATCTTCGACAATCATGTTGTGCATGATAATACATGCGTACATGATGTCAGCAATGCATTGGACATCCCACATACGCGTTGGACCCTTAATTGCCCCCCATCGAGACTGGAGCACACCAAATGCGCGCTCCACGTCCTTGCGCGCCGACTCCTGCCGTGCCGCAAAGTAGGCCTTCTTCTCATCTCCTGGGCATCAGATCGTCTTCACAAAGACGGGCCACCTAGGGTATATCCCATCCGCCAAGTAGTAGCCCATATCATGTTGGCTGCCGTTGGCGACAAAACTGATGGCCGGACCGACGCCCTGACACTGCTCGTTGAAAAGTGGCGACGAGTTGAGGACGTTGAGGTCGTTGTTCGAACCAGCTATCCCAAAATACGCGTGCCAAATCCAAAGCCGGTAATCAGCTACGGCCTCCAGGATCATCGTGGGATTCTTTCCCTTGTAGCCGGACGTGTAGAACCCCTTCCAGGCTGTGGGACAGTTCTTCCACTCCCAATGCATACAATCAATGCTGCCTAACATACTCGGGAACCCATGCTGACTCCCGTGCATCCGCAACAGATCTTGGCAGTCTTCGGGGGTAGGCTTTCGCAGATACTGATCACCGAATACTTCTATCACTCCCAGACAGAAATTCTTCAGACATTGCAGGGCAGTCGTCTCACCGATGTGGAGATACTCGTCCCACATGTCTGCCGCGCCTCCGTAGGCCAACTGCCGGATTGCCGCAGTGCACTTTTGAATAGGTGTGTGGCCGGGTCTGCCAGACGCATCGTGTCTGAAGCGGAAATACAGATATCGAGACTCCAAAGCGTTGACAATACGCATAAACAGCTCCCTGGTCATCCTAAAACGACGCCTGAAAAGGTTGGCGGTGAACCGAGGCTCCTGTGCGAAGTAGTCTTCGTATAGGCGCTGATGTGCAGCTACGTGATCCCGATCAATCACACTGCGGCGGTGGACCACGTGGGGAGGTCGAGGTATCGCCGGCTGCAAGGCACTTTCCATCCATTGGTTTATCGCGTTGGTCGTATAGGCGTCCAACGCCTCGGCCATACGACGTTCGTACTCCTCAGCATCCCCTCCGTTACCACCACTACTACCACCAGCGTTACTCATTTTGCGTTGTTGATCTTGAACAGAAATTAAGATAGAGAGAGTACTCGTTAAAACAAGTGGTGCGAATGAAAATGCCGAGCAAAGCGCGTATATATAGTGTTTCGGAAAAAAAAAATTTTAATTTCGCGCTGGGCGGTGCGCTGGGCGATCCGGGAGCTGCAATAGCGCCGAACGGACCGCCCAGCCGACCGCCGAGCGCCACGCCACCGCCCAGCGCTGCGCGGTTTCTCTCTCCACTCAGCCGCTGGGCGGCTGCAATAGACCGCCCAGCGAACCGCCCAGCGCCGGCGCTCGGCTGGGCGGTCGCTGGGCGCCTATTGTGGATGGTCTTACAACGCATGTATTACCAATTAAAACGTATTCTTCGTAAAAAACAAATCCTTCTTGAAAATGATTTTACGCCAGATTCTTAAAATAAAACACTTGTAATAGTACTTAGTAATCAATCCCATTAAAAATAAAACCTTTTTTTAAAAATTGTCCTATTAAATTTTTCCTAGTATGAATAATAAATTTTTTTATTTTTACTTTTTTCACTCTCAATTAACCGAAAAATAAATATTTTATATTTTAGTCCGAAAATTATTCCATTAAAACGGATGCTCATAGCGGTCTCTCACTCTCTCACTCTCCCCTCTTCTCCCTCTCTGCAAAACTAGTATGGAAGAAAGCGGGCGGCCGAGTTTCCGATCTGGCGGCGGAGAAAGGAGGCTGGAAATAGTGAGCGGAAGAGGCTACTACTCCTCCTATAACGTCGCCAACCAAATCTACCCGCCGACGAGTTTCCCTCACGATTCGCCGCCGGTTCGCATCGACGCGACTCCGGCGGCGAAGCCATGGGGATTCGGCGGCCCGCGGATGAATCGGCGGAAGCGGATAGCGAGATACAAAGTCTACACTGTTGAAGGTAGGGTGAAAGCTTCCTTGAGAAATGGTTTGCGCTGGATCAAAAATAAGTGCTCTCACATCATTCATGGCTACTGATTTACCATTTTTTTTCCTTTTAATTTTCAACATTTGTTTCTTGCATGCTGGTGTATTTTCCCCCAATTTCACCATCATATAAAGTTTTTTTTCCTTTCGAGATACCACTGCTTGCTGTCGTTTGTTGTATTTTTCTTAGCGTTTTTACTCTTTTTTGGTTAACGAAAAATTGTGGAAAAAATATGGTGAATCGTTTAATTTATGATTGAGTAAGAGATAAATCGTTCAATCTCCGTCTACCCTTAATAATCCATTAGTAATAAGTTACTATTAATCAATTTAGGCATTTATAATTAGTTTCCCCAACAAATTCATGACAATCATGAAACCCACACCACGCGCAATTCGAGTAAAGGATGACGAATTCGAACAAAACCAAACACAATCTCCAGCATAAAGAAGAATGATTTGGCTGAAAGGATGAAACAATCCCAGTACTGAAGGTGAAGAACAACAATTGGAACAAATTGTTTGAATGGACATGTGGAACAACGCTCACAAACTAAGTGTTGATTTAGTAGTGGAGTGGTTAATGAGTCTATATTGTGATATGGGCTTTTAAGTTATGCTCATTTATCAATAATAATAAAAAAACTTATCCCAGCAATAGCATATGCAACCAATTTGAACATAGGCAGAGAATGGTGTGGCTTAGAAATCAAAAACTTATTGGCACTTTGGCAGAAAGGGATGAGGGCAATCCACAGCAACAGGGTTGTCATCACCAAATCAACGACGACGCACACCTCCTCCGAAAACATTGAAGGCCAATATGTCATCACAGCCACAACCCACATATCTAATGAAGGAGAGTGACGACTGACTACCATGAAGAGTGATAGTCCATCCTAAATCGAACAAAATAAACATATACTACTCCATCCTTTCCATTCAAACCTTTTCATTAAAAGTGACGCTTCTTTCTTTTTGGATTATCATATTAAAAGTGACATATTTTCTAAAATGAAAACAACATCATTTCAATTATTTCAATATTTTACTTTATTTTTTCTCAACTTTCTCATAAAATAACATTATAAAAAATCTTGTGTCGAAAAGCAAATGTTTCAGACATATGGAATCAGCGGCGGATGAAGGTGGGGTCGCGTGGGTCGGCCGACCCCACCGCCGACTCCGTCGACATTGGGATAAAATTACCCTTCACAACCTCCGACCCCACGGCGTTCAAACCCCTGCTCCGTCGCCTACTCTTCGTAGTCATTCTTCACTTCTGATCTCTGAAGCGGTGGCGCTTATTATCTAACAAAAACTCCCACCGCCCATTCTCTGCAAAAAAAACTCTCACCGCCCGCTTATTCTCTAATTTTAATTAAAAGTAGGTTGTCTTACAAGTGGGCCTTTTATTAGGTTTATAAAACTTGTGTTTTTACAGCCCAATATACTTTTTTTAATATTATTCCAATTCCTAACAAATTCAAACAGAATTAAAATTTTGACTTCTGATATGCGATGGCAGTAATTTTGAAGTAGCCAATTCTTGCTGAGCATTTGCAGAAAGAATTGTGGTATGTATTACAAGTACGTATTATTTTTTTTCTGATTTTATAGTAATAATCAATTTTTTTTAAATTTCTTTTATTAGCTGATTCTATTTACCCTAACTTAAATAATAGATATCGTAATTATCCTTGTATTTTACTACAGACTTAAATGATTTGTTTTAAATCTATTAAAGTATTGATTTTTGTTACTTTACTTCTAGGTTAATGGAAAAAAATAAAAAAAAACTCATGTTTCTATCTATTCTTCTAATGTTGAACAAAAACCACAACAATTGAAAAATCATGGAGTAGTTGATAACAATCTTGACGAGATTAAAATTGATAAAAGAAAAATTAAGGTTGATCCAAGATTACGAGATTCTATTGATAGTTTTTATGTGAACATTCGAGATCATATTTGTAGAGAATATGTAGTCAAAGGTCCTTGTCAATCAAAAAAGACCATGATTTCCAAAATAACTAACTAGAAACTCAAAAGATATGAGAAGTTTTAGGATGTTTGTATAAAGACTGTGTTTGACTCGAATATAGTATGAAAAAAGATGTTGCATATTGCTTTCGGTATTTTTTTTCAAGCTCGATTATTTATATTTTAATATTTTATTAGAAATAATTATTTAAATATTATATTGTTTTTAGTTCGACCTCACGGTTATAAATTCCTAGATCCGCCATTGTATGGAGTATTAGTATGCATGCAAAATTCTGAGAGGGGCATTTGCATCCCACTACCGCCTCGATTCATCACCAATACGTCTAATCTCTTATATATTGCGGCATATATGTATGAGAATACGTATGTATGTTAGTAGTGTGTAATGTGTATACGAGTTTATTCATGTTACGATCATGCGAAATACAGTGATGGACCAAACCACGCACATACCTACGTGTATACGTCTAGTTCGTGTACATTATACACACACATATATGTATATGTATATGTGTGCTAAATATGAATCAAATGAAGCATTCCTTTTCTGCTGAATGCTCACCTCCAACACAAATCAAAGCAGATGGAAATTTGATCAATTAAACTCCCCTATCCTGGCGGTGGATCGAGTTCTGGTGGTGAATCGATTTATAAAATCGAGAGATGAATTCGTCCGCCTTGGCGTCGATCAACTCATCTCCTTCAATCGCGTCAAACACCTCATCCGGATCTCGCTGCTCTTCCTCATCCTCGTTACACAGATCCCGCAGATTCGTCGCCGATGCGTACTGGCTCATCGTTCCGCACGACGATCCAGAGCACGACGGCGCCGGTGAAGCCGATCCGTCAAATCCGCCGCGCGACGGAGACGCCGGGACGTGCAGCGGCCGCATCGACTGCACGATGTTCTTCCAGTCGCCGCCGCCGTTGCTCTTCTCCTTCTTCATCGTCACCGCCTCCTTTTCGTCGGTGCGCTTGCGCAGAATGTGCAGCGCCGCCCTGAATATACGGAACGGGCCGCTCTTCTTCTTCCTCTGCATCTTCTCGGCGTTCAGAGGCGGCGGCGGCAGGATTTCGTCGGCGACGTCGACGTCGTAAGCCGGATTGAATCCCGTCATTTCGGTATGTATATATATATATATATGTGTGTGTGTGTGTGTTACACACGGTATAATGTGTGAGTGTGTGTGATTTTGCCCAGTCCCTTCCCTGCTATGCAGGGCAGATATGTATAAGAGAGGCTTATGGGATGAGCTTCATAGCTGCATTCTCAGATCTATATATACACACATAATAAATCTGAATACTAATTAGGTAATTACCTTACTATCCATTAATCTCGAACTTAGAAGTAGAATCGGGGGTAAAACGGTGAATGGCGGTAACAAATTTTATTTGAGAGGAGGAAAGTGGTTTTCGCGGGAATAAATGGTGCGAAAATACAGCGGATTCTCTATATCTACCTCACATAACTTAGACTGTTGCCTTGCGGTCGTTAATTTTCTTTTTGGTGAGTTGGTAGGTCAATCAGATTATCCTTATAAAATAACACTCCATTTAATTTATCTTAATTAAGTATGATGAATAATTTAATTTATACGTATGGTGGGTTGTTTGATAAATTTGTTGTTTAAAGGTGGTGAAAATTTGTGATTTTGTTACGTGCCACGTCTGTTGTTGGTCGTGATTTTGAAGGGTATTTATTTGTATAGAAAGAGAGGTTAATCTAGGTGAACAGTTTAACGTAGTAATTAATCGGGATTCTCCTGAGAAATTGCAGTTTATTTTATTGGGCTTTGTTTTCTAAGGCCATCCTCTGAACATGGGCTTTGAAGATAATTAAATTATGCTACCAAATAATTGGCAAATGCATGATAAATTCTCTAATCTGGAGTTAACATAGTCATCAAACTATGCCTTAATTATTTATTTGTATAATCGTGTGTTCGTAAATATGTAAATAAATCGAAATAAGTTGGATAAAAAAATCGAGTTTATTTTGGGAAGTTTCAATGGATTTAATCTACCGACTTAGGTTTAATGGACTTATCCTCTACATTAAGTAGAAAAAACTAATCCAATAAAATTGTCGGGTCGACGAGTCAGGCCCTATGGCCCAATACTTGTATATAAAGGAGCAAAATAATCCAAATTAATTGGTCGATTATTGGTAATTTGGTAGTGTGATAACAGCTTTTAGGTTCCCAAGTCTATGATGCTAATTTCAAATCGAAGAGTAAAGATATTGACAATAGCAGAAATTATTACTATTATATTCTTCAATCCCACCCACATTGAATTTTAGCTAAATGCCTAAATATTACTCCGTATAACAGAGACAACCAGATTGGTGGTGAAAAGCAAATGAATTTACTTCATATCAATTTCTCTTCAAAGTAGGGTGGTGATTTTTTCTATTAGTAAATATTTTCCTAGATTTGTTATGTTTTTTTTTCGACCAACTTGTCGTTAGCTTAATGAAATATGGAGTACTAGATTTAAAAACTGAACCGCATTCTCATCTCATCAACAGTATGAATTATATGTGTAATAGTAATCCTCTATGCAAATATATTATATATACACTACTATTACTCATAAATTATGTTATCTCATCTCACCATACTATTAATAATTAATATGGTGCTGTTTGATTTCCTAGATAAAATAGTAATAATATATATATAATCTAGAATTGAGTTATCAGATTATTTTAGTTAGAAATCTCGCAATCTTTGTACAATCACAAATTATATTTAGAAATCTCACATCTTTGTACAATCACAAATTATACCGAAAAATGGCACAAATTTCATGTTGATGGGACCCAATTTGAAAGTGGACTTTTTCTGCTCTTGCGATCTCAATTTTTAATTTAAATTGTTGCAAAATCCAACCTATGAGAAATGGGTACTTTTTTTTTGTTTTAATCCATTTATACAGTTTTTTGCCAGTTCACTATACAATGTTTTTTTTTTGCTTTATACTACTCTCTCCGTTCCATAATAGATGTTACACTTTCTTTTTTAGTTTTTTCTACAAAAGATGTCACATTTCTTTTTTTAAAAAAAGTTATCTCTCACATTAATATAAATATATTATTTTCTCTTTCCACTTAACACACAAAACAACACCTCCTAAAATCTCGTGTCAATCCTCAAGTGTGACATTTACTATGGGACGGAGGGAGTATTTTATTAAATTACTAAATTTTTTTAGCCTTTTTTTGTCATTTAAGTTTATTTGTGTCACGTTTTCTAGCCATGATTTACGGTGGGCTAGAAATGACAGAATATATGGTAGCATGGATGTGCGGTTGATTTTATACTAATTTTACATTATTCTAGCTGTTTTTTTCTTGTTATATTGGAGATATATTGCGTTCCTTATCTCCCGTCATTTGCACTAAGTCCATCCACAACGCTGTCACTATACCGTCCCTTAACAGTCCCTTAAAACACTATTTGCAGGCCTCACTGTTCTTTTTTACTCAATCCCTTAACTAAGGGACGGAACCTGCAACCCTCCGTCCCTTAACCGACCCTTAAACTACTATTCATTCAATTTCATTTTTTTTTATTTTTTTTCCAACAGATTCAATTATTAAAAAACACACTTCATTAAAAATAAAATAACATTACAACGTAAAATAAAAATATAACTTAAAATTCAAAAAAATAAAAAACACACATAATTAAAATCCTAAAAAAATAAAAATGACATAATTTAAAATATAATTTTATAAAAAATAAAAAAAAAACTACTCCGTCGGCGAATCATCCCCCGGAGGAGGCAGTGGAACTGCACTAAGCCGTGAGGAGGCGGAATGCCAAGTTGTGCCGCCATAAACGCAACTCCGTTAAGCCAGACTTGGTATTGGGCAGGCGTAAAACGGGAAGTGTCCGTCATTGTGGCGGTCATGTACATGGCCATAAGGGAGTTGGGGGGGTCCCCCCGAGCCCGAGCCCGAGCCTGCATGGCTTGATTCGGCTCGGCCCCTCCTCCCTCTAGCCGCCTTCGCCGCATTTCTCCCTTGCAGCCGACGACGCCCGCGGGAGGACCCCCCGGCATCGTCTGCCGGGGTCTCCTCCTCTTGCGAGGCAAACTCTTGTTCCCCGGCCCCGCTGCCCGAACCGCCTTCACCAGACGAGTATTAGCCACTCGTCGTGTGCTTCGTGTGCTTCGAGGTCGAGCTCGAGCTGGACCGCACACCGCCGGTCCACCTTTCCTCGTCCCTGACCAGCTCCCAAACATCGGCATATTTGAATTGTTTGCAGGTGTCTTCGAAGTAGACCCGCAAAGCTGACCTCAGAATGTCGGCTCCTGTTGCTCCGCTTTGGTACTGCGCCGCTTCATTCTTGTAGATGGCGCAGAATCGTTTGACCTCTCTGTCGAGTCGGTCAAAGTGAGCGCGGAGCATCTTATACGTGCGGCGGCGGGTCTTTTTCGGCTTAATCTCGTGGTAGGCCTCGGTGACCTTTTCCCAGAAGCACTTCTAGGGTTGTTGATTACCGACGATGGGATCGTACGAGACGCTGATCCATGTGTTGTACACCGCCAGCATTTCTTTGGGGCCGTACGGATGCCGGCCTAGATCGTCCTCCTCCTCCTCCGCGTACGCCTCCACCTCCGCCCTGGAGTCTCCCCCGCCTCGGCCTTCTTCCGGAGTGGGCTGAACCGGATAATCCTCCCGAATCTGGGATAATCCCTGCGAATACCGCGGGGCGGAGGGACGGGCGTATGCATCAACATCAAAATTGGGTGGTTGGTACCCCCGGCGTCGACGAACCATGGGTGCCCGGCGTCGAGCCGGCGTCGACGAACTGGAACCACCCAATGTGTTGTACATGCTCCCCCAGTCGCCGAACGCATTGAGATCCCACGCGCCGAATGTGTTAAATAGTGATTTTATTATAACTATTTACACTAAACTATAATTTAAAAGAACATTCTTTATCCACTACTTTTTTTAGTCATAAAATTTGAAAAAGTGATTTCCTAATAGGCTAATAGCAACTCCTTCCCCTCCCCCTCCTCCTCCCCTGCATCTACTTCTTCTTCCACCCTCATCGTCGTTGCCGCCGCCGCATTCTCCCCCTCTGCACCACCGTCTCCTCCTCCTCCTCCTCCACCGCAACAGCTTTCTCCCTTCTCATCCATCGGAGGCTCCGCCTCTCCCTCCTCGAACCATCCTGCGGAGAAGTAGTTCATTAGATCTGGGCGAAGAGGACTAGAGGAAAAAGAATGAAGGGTATACGTGGAAGTAAATATATTTTCTTGGTACATAGAATAGAATCGGTGGGTTAGAGCATCCGCAGCGGTGAGCGGGCACGCGTCCGTCCGTCCGTGCCAGCGGCGCGACACCACCTGCTCGCCGCTGCGCTCTTTACGCTGGCGCGGCGTTGCTCGATGCATCGAGCACGTCCGTGTCAGTGAGCAGCTGACGTGGCACATTCTGATTGGCCAACGGCATTTCCGTTGGAAATTCATTTTTTTTTAATTGAAAATAATACCAAAAATTTTTAAAAAAATCAGATTTCCAAAAATATGGCAGTTTTTTACCGTTTTCTAGATTTTTTTATTCCCAAAATCAGCTATAAATACGCACATTTATCATCCATTTTTCACATCAAATCATCTCTCATTCATCTCTCATTCATTTTTTTCATACAACTTATCTACATCTTCCCCTCTCACTCAATCTCCGATGGCGGCTAGCTTTTACGACGAGGATGAAGCCGGAAGCTCAACCGCGAGGTCTCCCCCACGCCGAGGTGTGCATACGACGGTGGGCGAGAGTATCAAAACAAGGAACACAATGCGCGATACTCGAGCCCACATTGAGCTACAAGAAGACCTAATCAAACATATTTGGGCGAAATTCGACCACGAGTAGTGGTTTTTTTTAATTTTATGAATTTAATTATGTAATTTTTAATTTTTATGATTTTAATTATGTACTTTTAAATTTTTAGGATTTTAATTATGTAATTTTTAATTTTTTTGTAATTTGTAATAGTATTCTGGATATTTTTAATGCATTTTAATTTTGTAGAAATGTTTTTATTTAAATTGAATAATATAATGGTGGGAACCTTGAGATTGTCATTGGGGAAGAGCACGGATGTCTGTGTTGTGCTCTTGACTAAGAGCAGGAAGTAAAAGTGGATCCGGGCCCACATCCGTATTCGTTGGGAAGAGCACAGATGAGGATGCTCTTAAGCCAAGAAAAGTTAACTAGAGTACACATGTATTGATACCCGGGTCAGGGCCTTTTCAAGTGCCAATGAGAGTCTTTTTTAGTACTCAAACACCCGAGTTTGACCGAAATAAACCCATTTTCTAGGCAATTCTATAGTATCAAACTGATTTACATTATTCCCAAAATAACATATTTTCCCTCAAAGTCTTAAACTACCATAATCTGTCTAGGAAGATTTCTGCAAAAAATTATTGATTTTGCTGTCATTATTTAAGAACGCATTTATGATTGGTGTGTCGCAGTTTCTGCTAAATTTCCGTTGACTCAAGATGTTTTGTTAATCAGGTCTTCCTTTTTAAAATTAATAATTCGAAACTTTTGGCTGTGTTTTATTTTAAAAATAAAGATTAATTTATCTGTTAAGTATCTCCAATCTCAAATGCTTTGTGATGACAGTAAAGCTCAAACCAAATTTGGTTAATACTGTTTTCATATAGTTTCTTCATGAAACTCATCTTTAACGTTTCGAGATTTGGATTTATTTATGAGTTCCATTATCTCTATTTTTCATTACCTTTGGATAGCATAATATTATTGTATGATGAAAATAGCTTATAAAATATTTAAAACAATGATGCAACTACCAGAAACGAGACAATTATTAGTAATTCGACTTATAAGGCATATTCAGTTAAAATTATATTATGTCAAGATTAGAATGGTCCAGTTAGGGGTGGATATTCGGTTTTCAATTTAAATTTTTCTCGAGTTAGGCTGGACTGAAAAAAATAATTTTAGAAAAAATATAAAATCAATCCCAATTATTGAAAAATAAAAAATCTGAACTACGAAAATCCATCTAGACTGAAAAAATTGAAATTGAACAAATATATCCAAAAACAGTAAAAAAAACCAAGAATTATTTTTCATGAACTTGCATGCAAATATATATTTAACCTGACCATACAACATATCCGAACAATTACAATCATCATAATATCTAATCATCATAAGACCATCCACAACGCGTCTCGCGCCGGGCTCGCGTCTCGTCTCGGAGAGACGAGACCCCCGCGAGACGCATTGCAGCGCCCATCTCGTCTCCAGCTCGCGCCCGTCTCGTCGCGTAGCTCGTCTCGGCGAGACACGAGACGAGATGTCTCGCCACGCGCCAGGGACACGTGGCACGTCCCCATGCGTGCGTGACGCCCACTCGCTGGCCCGCGAGTGGGCGTCGTCACTGATGACGCAATAATTCATTTTTTTAAAAAAAATCGATTTTTAATAAAAAAAATTTTTTTTTTCAAACGGTAATATTACCGTTAAATATTTATTTTCATTTTTTAAATTTTTAATTTTTTTACTCTATAAATAATTCTATTCCATACTCATTTCAAACACAAACACACATCTATTCCTCTCAAATCCTCTCTATCACTCCAATTTCCATCTTCAATCAACTCAAACAAATGGATCCTTTTGAGCAAATGCGCCAATTAATGGAACAATCACTCGAAGAAGATCGACGACGAGAGGCGGAGGAAGCCGCACCACCCCCACGACGCTCCCGGAAGTACATCAATCGGAACCGGGAGGAAGCCGCCGCACGGTTAGTACGCGACTACTTCTGCGATAACCCGATTTGGGGAGATACCTATTTGTTTAAGTTGTAATGTTGTTTTAATTTTAATAAAGTGTGTTTGTTTAAATTGAATTGGGTTTTAAAAAAAATTATAAATTAAATTGAATGAATAGTAATTAAGAGACGGTATAGAGACGGTTAAGAGACGGAGCGTTGCAGGTTCCGTCTCTTAGTTAAGAGATGGAGGAAAAAGGACAGTGGGGCCCTCAAATAGTGCTCAAATAGTAGTTAAGAGACGGTATAGAGACAGCGTTGTGGATGGCCTAACATCCATTAATATAAATCAACTACTAAAAAACTGTCATTTTAACATAAAATATGGAGTACTAGTTTATTTTTAGTTTATTTTACAAAAACCAAGATTTAGAAAATACGAAATTCATTTTTAGATCGTTTACGGAGATTGCTTTTTAGTTCATTTAGAAAGGATAATCTAAAACAATTTTAAAAGGCTTCCGTAATTTAAAAATCTGAATTTTTAAAAAATGTATAGTACTAAATATAAACTAAAAATGATTTTTGCGTTATTTAACAATGACAATTCTGCATTAGAAATTAGTTCTATTTTGATCACAATCATATAAAAATTAATACTACTAATCTAAGGGATGTAATCCAATGCAAACTCTAAATATTGTACAAACTACAAACTATGATCTAAGCCGTTAGAAAATGTCAATAGATGACAAAATAACATCAACAGAAAATGTCAACACAGTGTTAACGGTTGATGCTGTGTTGAGATTGTGTTGACATTTTTGTTGCTGTAATTGTGTCATCTGTTGACATTTTCTAACAGTCCAAATCATAGTTTGTAGTTTGTACAATATATAGAGTTTGCATTTTATCACTACCTACTAATCTAATACTACTATTATTTTTATCTATGAATTAGTATTAATCATTTAATCTAATTATTATCCTATGAATAACAATAAAAAAATATATTAGGAATAATTCGTAATCAGGACGAAGGAAATGAATATTTTTGGAAGGAGCTGTGTTCATTTTCCGCATAATAATAAGATGAGAAATCAAGCAGAAACTTCCTAAGAAACTGTGTGCTCTGTGTGTGTATAAAGGGGCCCCATTTCTCAATCATTTCCCGGTAATCGAATATAGTATTATTAGGGCTGGAAAATCGTGTGGATTGGGTCGTTATCGGGTCAACCTGATAATGACCCAACCCAATAAGGCATAACACGAACCTGACCTGTTAAGGAAACTGTAAATCCGAACACGAACCCGACCTGCTACCTTCAAATCCGAACAGGACCCGCACCCGACACGAACCCGTTATCGACACGATATAATATGGGTTGACACGACACGATAACAACCCGAACCTGATATTACACGATTAAAACCTAATATTACACGATTAAACCTTGATTTTTAACCTAATTTACACAATTAAAATTCGTTTTATACTATTTAAACCTAATTTATAAGAACTTAAAACATTAAAGTAATATATATTTTTTTAAATAATAATAAAAATAATAATATTATTTCTTAATGGGTTACCCGTATCCAACCCGCATCCGACCCGAACCCAACCCGAAATTATCGGGTTCTTAATGGGTCAACCCGATAAGGGCACGGATCCAATAAGACTTGACCCCAACCCAATAATTTCGTGCGGATTCGTGTCGAATTATCGTGTCGTGTCGAAAATTGCCAGCCCTAATTATTATAAAAGGGGCCCACTTATTTTTTCACGTACACAAGAAGGGTGTGTGGGGAATTGCTTAATGATGTACAAATTACGATTAAAAGTTAATGAGTACATTTTTTTACCAATATTATACATGTTTTGCCTAATCTAGAAATATATGTTACTTTTATTAGAGGTTTGTTAAGTTTATATTCTGTCCTCATTTGGGTTGAAAATAAGTTTTGATGATTCATATTGTAAATGCTAGTACTATATTGTTTTACAACAGCGTAGATGATAATTCAATTCTCTAATTAATTACAATAAAAATGGTCACAAACTTATGCATGTATCTATATTTTATAGTACACATTAATACAGTAGTGTATTAGATATTATCTCAACGTCTCCTCAAAAATAATAATACTAAATTCATACACCATCTCCAGCCATACATCAAATTTCATTTTTGGTGTAAAAAACTTCGTCAATCATACTTTAAATTCAAACTCATTTTTGTGTTTTCCTACAAAACAACACCAAGTATGAGTGTGTACTGTAGCAAAATATATTGTGAGACATATACTAAAAAATGATGTAAATTTAAGTTTGGTGTAAATGGTTAAAGTGGAATTACTTTTTGGTATGACATATACTTAAAAATGAGTTTGAGTTTCAATTTTGTGTAAAGAGTGAACTACAAAAATAGTCCATGGACTATGCGTTTATCTCGCCCTTAGTCCCTGGACTTTCAAAATATCCCCAGAAAACCATGGACTTTTATCTCGAAAATTGTCATATTTCACTTTTTTGGGTCGAAAATACCCGTTTGAGCATTTAGACAATTTGATCTTTTTACACTTTTAACATTTTAAATCTGATATTATTTCAGTGATGTATATTATTTCAAAATTAACATTCTTCTTCTCTTTAATAGTTTTAATCAATATTTGATAGTGTCTAATATTTAATCAATAAGGTACGACGACGCCTTAGTTTTAATCAATATTTAATAGTTTTAATCATAAATAGATCATATAACACGATTTATTCTGAAATAAATATGCATCTAATGTAAGACTAGGGGTGAGCAAAAAAATCAGAAACCGAATATCCGAACCGAACCAAACCGAAATTTTGAAATTCGGTTCGGTTCGGTTTTAAAAATAAAAAATTTCAGTTTTTCGGTTCGGTTCGGTTCGGGCGAAGAAAAAAACTGAAAAACCGAAAAACCGAATTATATATATATTCTATTAATTTAATATATTATATTATATATAATATATATATTCTTTTAATATATTCTACTATATAATATATATTATATGCATTATTAATTTTATATTATATATAAATATTCTATTAGTATATATAAAATAAAATAAAATAAAATACACATCTATAAATATATATTTATATTATATTTATTTTTTTCAGGTTTTTCGGTTTTTTTTCGGGTTTTTCAGTTTTGTTTGGGTTTTTCGGTTTTTAAGTTCAGTTTTCGGTCTTTCGATTTCTTGGTATTTCGGGTTCGGTTCGGTTTGGATTTTGAACTAAATTCGGTTTTTCAGTTTTGGCAAAAAATTAAACCGAAACCCGAATGCACACCCCTATGTAAGACTAATATAATTTTCGTTTATTAATTTGAAAACAATCAAAATTAACTAGAAAATTCAACAAAAATTCTCCTATATCAAAATTTTAGTCAACTTCATAATATTTAATCACAAGCAATTTTAACAACCGAACGAAGACTAAATAGAATAGCTCTTATTTTTCCATCATGATTAATCTATACTTCTTCAATTCAGCTGAATATTATATTAAATAACAAAAATTAATAGTTTTAATCAATATTTATAGTGTCCATGAATTAATAGTTTTAATTAAAAAAATTTATTGATATTTAAAAATCGAAATTTAAAATTTAATTTTATAAAATTAAATCTAATATTGAAATAAAGAAACAAAGTGAAGGATGGCAAAATGGAAGAAGAATGATAATTTTGAAATAATATCAGATTTAGTACATCACTGAAACAATATCAGATTTAAAATAAAGTGTAAAAAGACCAAATTGCCCAAATGCTCAAAAGGGTATTTTTCGACCCAAAACAGTGAAAAATGACTATTTTCGAGATAAACGCATAGATCATGGACTATTTTTGTAGTTCACTCTTGTGTAAATGGTTAAAGATGGTCTTAGAGCATCTACAATTATTTATCAAAACTCCAACTCATTTTTAAGTATATATCACATCAAAAAATAATTTTATTCTAACTATTTACATAAAACTCAAATTTTACAGCATTTTTTAGTATATAACTCATAAGAAAAATGCAGTACTTCCTTATATACAGCATTTTTTAGTATATAACTCATAAGAAAAATGCAGTACTTCCTTATATGGTTTTGTTACGTAGAAAAAGATAAAAGAAAATTTGGATTTATAGTAGTATAAGTAAAAAGTTTTTCAATGATGAATCCGCGAATTTTTGATGTTAGTAAATGCTGGTAGAGAATAAAGACTACGACACAAAGAATTTACGTGGTTCGATTTACTGAAGTAAATCTACGTCCACGGGAAGAAAAGAGGGCAGAGTTGTATTGCTTGATCTGTTTTCTACAGCTTACAATACAAACTTGCTATATGATCTTTTATGTCTAGAGAGCTTAACCTCAGCCTATCTGATCTAAGTTCTATTTATACATTGAACTAAGATCGTGGCTTGCATCACCACTAATGATGGTTGTGGATGTCGTGGAAGTCATGGAGATCCTGCATGGGTCCACTACCTCTTTGTTTGGTCCGCTTATCCCGCATGAGATCCTACATGATTTGACACCACTAAATAGATCGTGTAGTGGTTTTGAGATCCTGCATGGGTCCACTATCTCCCAGTTCGGTCGAATACTGAGACCGAACTGCTGAACTATTGCTGAGCAGCTTTTGCCGATCTGAGAGTAGAGCTTGATTGGTCGACTTTTACCGAGCAGTAGGCCGGGACCGAATTCTTTGGTAATGCCGAACTGATTGGTCGGCTTTTACCGAGCTGTAGGCTAGGGCCGAACTCTTTGGTAATGCCGAACTGATACTCTTCCTTGGGCTTTGGGTTGATGGGCCGTCACTGCTATTGGGCTTGTTTAGTACGTACTCCATCACTACCCCCCCCCCCGAAAAGCGAAGTGAATCACTTCGGCGAAGGGAGTCACTTCGGCATTCTGGATAAAGGTACGGGGGAGGCTGACGTCAGGGGACGTGCCTTGCGCGTGACTGCATTAAATGCGACAGCAAAATCCGGCCGTTGAACCTCACCGAGAAGGCGGAGACGAAGCTAGCGGAGTATGATTTCGTCTTCCTTCTCTTAGTTTAGTTTCTTCCTTCTTGTAAAACGGCCTTGAAGCCCTTGTGTAGAAAAAAATTTTTCTTATGAATGAAAAAATTCTTCTTTCTGCTCTTGTGTCTTCGTATAGCCTTTCGTACTCTCTTACTCCTGTTGTGGTTTACTACCTGCTCGGTAAGCTGAAATGCCGAACTGACGTAGCTGCTTTGTATTCTTAACTCTCAAGGAGCTGGAGGTACTTCACTGGAAGCGGCTGTACTCTTCGGCTTTAGACGAAGCTGAGAAAAGAGCTATAGCTGACCAGATGAAGAATGACGAACTCTTGGCTCGTTCAATGAAGCTGGAGGCCGATAATAAGGACTTAGAGTCCGAAAAGAAGGATCTGGAGGCCGAGCTGAACACTGCCGTCGCTGAGAGGACTGCGTATGAGGATTTCATCTGCAGGCGTGGGGGAATGACCATCTCTGAAGTTCAGGAACGAGTTGACGAACTGTGGGAGGAATATCATGTACTCCGGAGGAACAATGCGCTGGAGAGCTCGGCTTGCCAACAAGTCGTGAAATCATTGCGGCGCTGGGCTTCTCGGTACGACATCATTCTTTCCCGGCGTCCCTCAATCGAGAGATTCCTTAGGCATTTCCCGTCAACAGATGGTCACACTCCAGCTCAAACCCCTGATTCACTTGCTCAAAACCTTACTCCAAGTCAGCAATGAACTCAGGAACAGCCGGAAACGTCAAGACAAGGACGGGCTGAAGTTCGTAGAGGAGCTGTGATTATGAGTGAGCAAGATCAACAAATGCTTCGTGAAGAGACTCTTCGCCGCCGAGGTGCTAGAGCTTCCCGGGCTCAGGGAAGAGGTGGTAGGTCGATTAGAGCATCTCGTCGACCTGCTTATTCTTCAGCTGCCGAGAACGCCCGAACTCGGCTTCACGAGGATTTTGTGAATAGGTGGCTCAACTTTAGCAACCCCGGACAGTAGAATAGTCCTTTGTAATGGCGTAACGCCATTTTGTAGGGTAGCGGAGTTGTATGCCGAACAAGATTTGAAAAATGAAATTTTGTTTTCGCTTCTAACACTGTATTTACAGCTTAGCGAAAAAATTTCATCGTACTTGTCCTCGGTCTTATGAAGTAAACTTCTTTGACCGGACTTGGTCCTTGGTCTTATGAAGTAAACTTCTTTGACCGGACTTGGTCCTTGGTCTGATGAAATAAACATCTTTGACCGGACTCGTCTTTGGTCTGATGAAATAAACATCTTTGACCGGACTCGTCTTTGGTCTGATGAAATAAACATCTTTGACCGGACTCGTCTTTGGTCTGATGAAATAAACATCTTTGACCGGACTCGTCTTTGGTCTGATGAAATAAGCATCTTTGACCGGACTCGTCTTTGGTCTGATGAAATAAACATCTTTGACCGGACTCGTCTTTGGTCTGATGAAATAAACATCTTTGACCGGACTCGTCTTTGGTCTGATGAAATAAACATCTTTGACCGGACTCGTCTTTGGTCTGATGAAATAAACATCTTTGACCGGACTCGTCTTTGGTCTGATGAAATAAACATCTTTGACCGGACTCGTCTTTGGTCTGATGAAATAAACATCTTTGACCGGACTCGTCTTTGGTCTGATGAAATAAACATCTTTGACCGGACTTGTTTTGTGTCCTAATTTGGCGAGTTTTATCGCTCGGATCGGACTTTCCGTTGTCCTAATTTGGGGATCGGACTTTCCCTTGTCCTAATTCGGCGAGTTTTATCGCGTGGATCGGACTTTCCCTTGTCCTAATTCAGGCAAGTTTTATCGCGTGAATCGGACTTTTGTTGCAGTTCGTTTCAGACGAAGTGCTTGATTCTTAAGCTGAATTGTGGTCTTGTATCCTCTTTAGAAGCTTGGACTTCACAATCGTTGGCTTATTGCAGTTCGTTTCAGACGAACTGCTTGTTTAAGCTGAATTGTGGTCTTGTATCCTCTTTAGAAGCTTTGACTTCACAATCGTTGGCTTATTGCAGTTCGTTTCAGACGAACTGCTTGTTTAAGCTGAATTGTGGTCTTGTATCCTCTTTAGAAGCTTTGACTTCACAATCGTTGGCTTATTGCAGTTCGTTTCAGACGAACTGCTTGTTTAAGCTGAATTGTGGTCTTGTATCCTCCTTAGAAGCTTGGACTCACAATCGTTGGCTTATATATGTTCTAAAAAGGGGATCAGCCTTCGAAGAACAAGATACCTCAGTAACATTTGTAAGAGACGACACGCACAGAGAGACAAAACACACAGACAAAACGCACAGAGACAAACAAAGACCAAGCAAACCAAAGAAAGCACATTGACCGAACAGGACTCAAGACTGACTGACCGGACTGTCTCTTACAAATGGAACTTCTTGAGGTTGGAAATGTGCCATGTTCGGGGTACCTGTTCTCCTGACATGTGAGCCAATTTGTAAGACCCTTTGCCGAGGACTTCTGACACCCGATACGGACCTTCCCATGTGGGTTCGAGTTCGCCCAGCTTTTCTGCTCGGCTTACTTCGTTGTTTCTCAAGACGAGATCTCCCACTTGAAATTGCAGCTTTTTCACACTTTGGTTATAATACCGGGCTACTTGCTCCTTGTACTTGGCTGCTTTTATGCAGGCCAATTCTCTTCTTTCTTCGGCCAGATCTAGTTCGGCTCTCAGTCCGTCATCATTCATTTCTGAGGAGAAATTTAGAGTTCGGGGACTGGGTATGCCGATCTCAACCGGAATCACGGCTTCAGTCCGTTTGCTTGTGGGTGGGAGACCGAGCTTTTAAACCTCTGCTCTATGACTTCAGAGACGATTTAGTCTTCCCGGCAGGGAGAGCGTCAATAGTTAGGATTACTCCATCATATTGTGGCTCGTTATCGTCTTCGGGATCCTGTTGCCTTTTCGGATCCTGAGGAGCGCAGTTCGCACCTCCCTGCTTTTTGTTCTTTTTCGGCTGCTTGCTTTGGTATTTTTTTAACGTCCCTGCTTTCACAAGGGCATCAATACCTGCAGCCAAATGTCGGCACTCCTCGGTATCGTGACCGTAGTCTTGATGGAAGGAGCAATATTGATCCTGAGGTCGGCGCGCGGCCGATTTCGTCATCCGCCTTGGTTTTTCGAACATATCGGAATGTAGTTCGAAAATTTCCGCTCTTGACTTGTTTAAGGGTACGAACTGAGCGGGCGGCTTCTCAGGATTGAGACGTGGTCCCAATCTGCCTTGTACCGGTGCCCTTTGAATTCTTTCAAAAGGAGTTCGGCGAGGAAGCCTCTGATCGCTATGATCGGGCTTCTTTTCGTCTCCTCTAGATGAGCTGTCTAAAGACCGTTTTCGACGGTCTGCCTCATCGGCACGGGAGAACTGGTCCGCAATGTCCCACATCTCTTGAGCTGTTTGCGGACTGCATTCCACGAGCTTTCTGTAGAGACCTCCGGGCAGGATTCCATTTTGGAATGCCGAAATGACAAGTAGATCATTGAGATCATCTACTTGTAGGCATTCCTTGTGGAATCTCGTCATAAAGTCGCTGATCCTTTCGTCGCGACCTTGACGTATAGAAAGCAGCTGAGCCGAAGTGATCCGGGCTTCCGCTTTCTGAAAGAACCTCCTGTGGAAAGCATCCATTAGATCTCGGTAAGATCTAATGCTGCCTTGGGGGAGGCTATCGAACCACCTTCTCGCGTTCCCGATAAGCAGCTCGGGGAACAGCTTGCACATATGGACCTCATTGAGACCCTGGTTCGCCATGTTATACTGATAGCGTCCCAAGAAATCATGAGGATCCACTAACCCGTCATAAGTCATCGACGGAGTTCGGTAGTTCTGTGGAAGGGGAGTTCGGGTGATATCGTCTGAGAACGGAGTCTTCAATGCTCCGTACATGGCTAACCCGACATCTCTTCGGTATGGAGGAGATGGAGATCTCCTGTGATTCCGGTACCGAGGAGGAACAAGAACATGTCGGGGTTGAGGATTCTTCTTCCTGGAAGACACGGCACTACTGCGGTAGTGACTTTCATGTCTGGATGAGGAAGGAGAATCCAACATTTTCGTCTTCGGCTCTTGGCTCTTTTGCAGGAAGGCTAAGAACTCATCCTGCTTCTCAGCCAAGAACAGCTTGACAGCCTCATTCAAATCAGGCTGCTGGGAAGACTCGGTGTGTGGACCTTTTGAGCGGCTTGTTCCTTCATCGTGAAAACTGGAAGTAGATGTCTCCCGAGGCTGTTTTCCGGACCTGCGGGCTGGACTAGCTTCCTCATGGTTTTCACGAACGGTATTACGGGTAGTATGTGATCTGGTATGCATTTTTTTTGGGGTGGAAAAAGGGTCAAAAATTCGCTTTATCACAAATTTTGTTCTCTGGTTCCCACAGACGGCGCCAGTGATGAATCCGCGAATTTTTGATGTTAGTAAATGCTGGTAGAGAATAAAGACTACGACACAGAGAATTTACGTGGTTCGATTTACTGAGGTAAATCTACGTCCACGGGAAGAAAAGAGGGCAGAGTTGTATTGCTTGATCTGTTTTCTACAGCTTACAATACAGACTTGCTATATGATCTTTTATGTCTAGAGAGCTTAACCCCAGTCTATCTGATCTAAGTTCTATTTATACACTGAACTAAGATCGTGGCTTGCATCACCACTAATGATGGTTGTGGATGTCGTGGAGGTCATGGAGATCCTGCATGGGTCCACTACCTCTTTGTTTGGTCCGCTTATCCCGCATGAGATCCTGCATGATTTGACACCACTAAATAGATCGTGTAGTGGTCATGAGATCCTGCATGGGTCCACTATCTCCCAGTTCGGTCGAATACTGAGACCGAACTGCTGAACTATTGCTGAGCAGCTTTTGCCGATCTGAGAGTAGAGCTTGATTGGTCGACTTTTACCGAGCAGTAGGCCGGGACCGAATTCTTTGGTAATGCCGAACTGATTGGTCGGCTTTTACCGAGCTGTAGGCTAGGGCCGAACTCTTTGGTAATGCCGAACTGATACTCTTCCTTGGGCTTTGGGTTGATGGGCCGTCACTGCTATTGGGCTTGTTTAGTACGTACTCCATCACTCAACATTAAAAACGAGATTGGATGTATGATTAGAGAGGTCTTGTATAACAAACACATCAAAATTAGGCAAGCTTTCGTTTAATTGGATTACCTTATATTGCAATTTAAATAAATGTGAATCGTGTAAAACGACAACTATTTCCATTCTTTACTTAGTAGATTTGCAATTTTTTACTTGGTTCAGAATCTCACCTTTAATTCCTACTGTGAAATGGTGATCCAAACTTCAACTTCAATGATCGACACCAGAATGAAGATCACAGTTGAATAACAATAGTCAGTAGAAAGAAAGCAATAGCAAGAAGAACACAGGGGTTACGTGGTTCGGCGTTTGATGCCTACGTCCACGGGAGAGAAAGAACGGAGTTTATTGATCAACACTTGTACAACGCACACACTCAATGACAATCACAGCATTGAGCTACAACATGAATCTAATCTCAAGACTCACAAGAACACACAGCTTCAGAAACTCGACTATGAACTATGTGTATGATTATAGAAGAAGCTCGACTTCTAATTTGTGTTGGTGTTGAATAATAATCTGAATAATGCACGCTCTACTGCCTCTTTATACTTCAAGAATTGCATCACAACGGCTTCTAGATGCTAACTGAATTCATAATAGAATCTTGAAATCTTGAGACTTAAGCAACGGTCATCAACTGCTTTAAATGAAATAACCGCAGCTTTGCTTCCATGCATCATTTTTCAACCTTTAATCCCAACAAATCTCCACCTAGGTTGAACAATAATTATCAATTCTCTGTCCTCCTTCCTCTCCATCTCTCCCTTCTTACCTCTGCATCACAGCCACCAAGTCCAAACAATGAGAATGTTTGGACACTGGCAATACTTTGGTTAACATGTCAGCCGGGTTGTCATCAGTCCCTATCTTCTGGATCTTCACTTCCCCTTTGTTCACTTCATCTCTAACAAAATGCAACCTCACATCAATGTGTTTACTTCGTTCATGAAATACTTGATGTTTTGACAGACTGATGGCACTGCTGCTATCACAATGCACTGTAATGGCCCTTTGTTGCACTCCAAAATCATTTAATATTCCTTTTATCCAGAAGCTTTCTTTAACCGCTTCAGCTAATGCAATGTACTCGGCCTCTGTAGTGGATAATGCCACAACTGATTGCAATCCAGACTTCCATGAGATTGTAGATCCATAGAGTGTAAAAACATACCCTGTCTGCGATTTCCTATTGTCATAATTTGTGGCAAAATCCGAATCACAAAATCCCAAAGCTGCTGGCCTTGATGAGTCATAACCTTTCTTATATAATATCCCCATACTCTCAGTTCCTTTCAGATACCTCATTATCCACTTAAGAGCTTGCCAATGAGTCTTACCAGGATCTGACATATATCTACTAACACAGCTGATTGCATAGGCTATATCAGGTCTTGTGCACACCATAGTGTACATTACGCTCCCCACAATGTTAGCAAATGGCAGGCTATTCATATATCTTCTTTCTGCTTCAGACTTAGGCTTCTGATCTGTACTCAATTTGAAATGTGGACCCAGAGGAGTCATGACTGATCTTGAATCAGCCATCTGGAATTTCTTTAGGATCTTACTGATATAATCTTGCTGTGTAAGCCATAGAGTCCCCCTCTTTCTGTCCCTGATTATATCCATCCCTAACATCCTCTTGGCATCACCCAAATCTTTCATCTCAAAACGTGCACTCAAGTCTGATTTAACCTCATCAATCTCACACATATCTGAGCCTGCAATGAGTATATCATCCACATAGAGAAGCAGGTATGCTAGAGTTCTCCCATCCTTTCTCTTCATGTAGACACAACTATCAAATTCTGATTTACAGAACCCAATATTCATCATATGTTCATCAAACTTCTTGTTCCATTGCCGGCTGCTTTGTTTCAATCCATAGAGGCTTCTCTTCAATAGGCAGACTTTGTTCTCATTCCCCGGATCAATGAAACCCTCCGGCTGCTCCATGTAAATGCTCTCTTCCAACTCTCCATGAAGAAAGGCTGTCTTCACATCCATTTGTTGGAGTTCCCAATCATTTTGATATACAACAGCCATTAAGATCCGGATTGAGCTGTGTTTCACCACAGGGGAAAATACCTCATTATAGTCTATACCCTCCTTCTGATTATAACCCTTAGCCACAAGCCGAGCCTTATGTCTGATCTTATTTCCAAAAGCAGCTTCAACCTTCCTCTTGAAAATCCATTTGCAACCTATCAATTTCTGGAACTTGGTCCTATCCACCAGAATCCATGTCTTATTCTTGATCAGTGACTCCATTTCCTCTCTCATTGCCTTTAACCATCTTGCCCTTTCTTTACTTTGCATTGCTTCCTTGTAGTTCTGTGGTTCTGAGCATTCTATCTCTTCTGCCACACATAAAGCATAGTAGACCAGACTGGAGTTGCTGTATCTTGCTGGTGGAGTAATGACTCTTCTTTCCCTGTCTCTTGCAAGTTGATAATCCCTAAGCTCTTGTGCTTGCTGATCTTGTGGAGGTTCTGATCTCATCTGAGTCCCTGCATTCTGATCAGACTCATCACTATCAGAATCTGAACCAACTTCCTCAAGAAGCTCCACCTCCACTGAGTTGTCATTCTTTCCAGACTTGCTCTGATTATTCAGCTCTATATATGGCATTTCTCTTTCCCTAAATGTCACATCTCTACTGATTATAACTCTGTTGTTCCCAGGTTCCATAGACCATAGTCTATAACCCTTTACACCCTTTTGATAACCAAGCATAGCACACTTCATGGCTCTTGCTTCAAGCTTGTTTCTTCTGACATGGGAGTAAGCTTTGCATCCGAATGGTCTTAACCTTGCATAATCACCATGTGAGCCATACCATCTGAAGTCCGGAGTGTCCATGTCAATTGCAGCAGAGGGGCATTTATTCAATAAGTGCACTGCAGTTGCAGCAGCCTCTCCCCAGAACCTTTTCTGCATTCCAGAGCTTGCTAACATACATCTTACTCTCTCCAATATTGTGCGATTGGCCCTCTCTGAGACTCCATTTTGTTGTGGATTGTTAGGCACCGTCCTATGCCTTTTAATTCCCTTCAACTTGCAGAAATTATCAAAATCATGGGACAAATACTCGAGTCCATTATCTGTCCTTAAACATTTCAGAGATGTATTCTTCTCAACTTCAACCTCGGTGCACCACTCTCTGAATTTGTGAAATGCTTCTGACTTCTCCTTCATGAAATAAATCCATATCTTTCTAGAAAAGTCATCTATGAAAGTCAAGAAGTACCTGCATCCTCCTATTGTTGCAACTGGAGAGGGACCCCATATATCGCTGTGTGAGTAATCCAGAGGATGCTCTGATGTGTGTTTCCCAACACCATAAGGAAGCTTCTTGCTCTTGCCCATGATGCACTCCTCACAATGCCTCAAACCAGTGGATACTTCAGAGCTTATTACACCCTTCTTGACAAGAGCCTTTAAACCACCCTCTGATACATGTCCAAGTCTCATGTGCCATAAGTCAAGATCTGTACTAGTAACTGCATTAGCTGCTCCACTTATTACTTGAGCTTGCATGTAGTATAGGTTCCTTTTCCTCAAAGCAGTGATAACAACTTTTGAGTCCTTGATGACCTTCATTACTCCATTCGAAGACACAAAAGAATACCCTCTTTGTTCAAGCACTCCCAGAGAAATCAAATTTCTTTTGATGTTAGGAATGAATCTAACCTCTGATAACACCCTAGCTGATCCATCTGCCATCCGTAGCTTGATGCTTCCAATCCCTGCAATCTTGCATTCCTGATCATTCCCTAGCAGCACAACCCCCTCAGATTCTTGCAGGTCCTCAAACCACTCACTGTGAGAACTCATGTGGAAGCTACATCCACTATCCATGATCCAGACATTTCTTATATTTTCATCTGCAACATTCAAGGCTTCTGCTTCTTGGATCTCTTCCACCATATCTGCAGTGTTCTGTGCATTTTGTTGATCCTGCTGCTTCTTTTGAAGTGCAAAACAATTTTTCTTGATATGGCCCGGTTTCTTGCAATAATAGCAAGATCTTGACTCCTTTTCTTGCATTGGCTTTTGTTTCCAAGGTTTAAGCTTCTTCTGATTCTTCTTCTTTACTGACTTCTTGGAGTCCTCTTTGATATTGAGACTCTCGGATGCTGGATCATTTGATCTTAAAGGAATCTTTTGAAATTCTTTCAATTTTAAAGCAGAGTGTACCTCCTCATAGGTCACCTTGGAGTCCCTTCCAAGAAGGATAGCATCCTTGAATTGCTCGAAGCTTTTAGGCAGGGAGTTGAGGAGCATGAGTGCTTTGTCCTCATCTTTGATGATCTCATCGATGTTCTCCAAGTCATCTATACACTTTGCAAATTCCTCGAGCTGCTCACTGATGCTTCTTGACTCAGAAAACTTGAAAGTAAACAGCCGCTGCTTCAAGAGAAGTCTGTTTGAGAGAGATTTCTGCATATACAAAAACTCCAATTTCTTCCACACACCAGATGCAGTTTCCTCTCTTGAGATTTCTCGCAACACACGATCGTTGAGGCTCAAGATCAAGGTCGAATAGGCCTTATCCTGATGTTCTTGGTATTTGGGATCAGCCTTTTCTGCCTCAGTAACCGTCTCCTTCTTTAATGTCTCCCATAAGCCTTGCTGCATGAGCACGGCTTTCATTTTTAGCCTCCACAGGCCAAAATCATTAGCTCCCGTGAATTTCTCCAGATCAAACTTTGCAGTGGACATTCTGTCGAATACCAGGTGCGCAGAGAACTTGATGAACAAAACCAGAGAGTAGATCTCCTTCAAGAAAACCCCTTAAAACCTCTTCTCTTGCTGATCGCCCAATCCGTTTCCCACAGACGGCGCCAATTTGTGAAATGGTGATCCAAACTTCAACTTCAATGATCGACACCAGAATGAAGATCACAGTTGAATAACAATAGTCAGTAGAAAGAAAGCAATAGCAAGAAGAACACAGGGGTTACGTGGTTCGGCGTTTGATGCCTACGTCCACGGGAGAGAAAGAACGGAGTTTATTGATCAACACTTGTACAACGCACACACTCAATGACAATCACAGCATTGAGCTACAACATGAATCTAATCTCAAGACTCACAAGAACACACAGCTTCAGAAACTCGACTATGAACTATGTGTATGATTATAGAAGAAGCTCGACTTCTAATTTGTGTTGGTGTTGAATAATAATCTGAATAATGCACGCTCTACTGCCTCTTTATACTTCAAGAATTGCATCACAACGGCTTCTAGATGCTAACTGAATTCATAATAGAATCTTGAAATCTTGAGACTTAAGCAACGGTCATCAACTGCTTTAAATGAAATAACCGCAGCTTTGCTTCCATGCATCATTTTTCAACCTTTAATCCCAACACCTACTATTCACCTTCTATCAAGACTTTCATTGCCTCTCTTGCTTTGAGTAAATTTACTACAATTTCAATAGTACATAGTATCGTAACTACTCTCTACAAAGCCACTTCTTACATCAAAATTAAAATATTCATTATTTGAATTTATTCATAATTAATACTAACATTATATACAATGGAGTATATTATACGCATCTCTATAATAACAAATTGCATTTAGCTAACAACCAATTCACAAGTATTGCATGCATCGCTACTTAATTCATTTCACCATTAAGCATCCTTCCATCCACATTTAAGGGGACGTTTGGCTTTACTGAAATTATTTAATTTATGTTCGGATTCTGAATAAAAACAAAATTAGCATTTTACACAGTTGTTTCCAAACAGACCCTCCTCACCAGCCGTAAATTAACCATCTGTTCCCTCAATAACGTTAACCACCAACAATACCCCAAATTTCACATTCCAATCACAACCTACAAATTTTAAAATAATTAAACACTAGAATTCCATCACTGTAGTGTATATACATGAAGCAAAAAGCACCAACAAAAATGTCGAAACGCACCTCACTCGTCGCTCACAGAGCGTGGGAGCTTCTACGCAGGCTGCTGTGCACCAGAAGAGGCGAATTGTGCAGAAACAGAGCCGCGATCACGCGCAGCGCGTTCCACAAATTATTCAAAAAAATCGCGGCCTACGGCGATCACGAGATCTCGTTCCAGAGGACGCCGGTGGTGTACGTGAGGATGCACCGCGCGCCGGCTGCCGTGCGTGGCGATTGGGAGGATGAGGACGATGAGGTGTGGTGCGATCGTGTGCCTCGCGATTGTTTGTTGAAGGAGGCGGAAGAGGAGATGAGTGATGAAAGTGATGAGGGGATTGTTGAGAGGGCGGAGGAGTTCATCACTAAGTTCTATGAGGAAATGAAGCAGCAGAGACAGATTTCAAATATATGAATATGAGTGATGCGGCGGTATTGGAATTGGAATTGATATAATTAAACTCTGGTTTAAGCGCTTCTGGTGATTTCTGTTTCAAAATTTTGGATATGGAGTATATATATATATATATATAGGGTTTTGATCTATGCAAAACTAGATTTAAATACAGAAACGCAGAACAATATCATATTTAGGTCACTTTTAGGTCATAATTAGGTAATTTTTAGGTCATGCTAACAAAGCATGACCTAAAACGATCTTAGCATGATATTAAACCCAAATATTATAATATGACCTAAAATTGCTTAATTATGACCTTCCGTGTTTTTGGTTAATTATTGACCATTAGATCATTTAATCCTAGGGCCAAGATTTGGTCTGCATTTCTGGATTTAAACACATACTTATTTTGATCATCTCCCTATATATATATATATATATATATATATATATAGGTATTTGATCAAAACAAAAATGTCCTTAAACCAAGAATTGCAGACCAAATTATGTCCATTGGATTATTCAATCTAATCTTAAGATTAGATTAATGAACGGCCTGATTTAATTTTGGGATATTAATATTTTAATCATTTTTAATCGATAAAGGCTTATATATATATATATAAGGAATAAGAAATGCGTTTTTTTGTTATAACTGCATATGGATTGAACTCACTAGCAGATTCATTCCTTCAAAATTTCAAATGATTTAACATTTTGCCTAGCAAGATGTTTGACTACGAATCTGAATCCCCCATCTCTATGAAAAAAGCACTCAACAGTATCACAATGGCTGCACTTTTTCTACTGTTCGCCTTGGACTTTAATTTTTAATTTTATTACAAATAGTAATTCAATACTCCTATTTAAATGGACAATTTGACTAGATATTCTTAAAATTTTGTTAAATTCTGATTTTGGATTCTAGCTTTTTTATCTGCCTAATAAATTACTACATTCGTCCCCTAAAAATATAAAATCTTTCCTTCTGAGTCCATCCCCTAAAAATAAAAATATTCTATTCAAAAAAAATTCTTTCTTTCTAATAAAGTGGGACCCATTTTCCATTAAATAACTTTTCTTTCTATCTCTATTTACTTTCTCAATTTTGCATTAAAACACGTGCCGTTTCAAAAGTCTCTATTTTAGGGGACGGATGGTGATACGATCATGAAAGTCGTGCATCAAAGTTTTCACCTACAACTGGCTTCAATCAGCATTCTGCCTATTGAGATGACGTCCAAATGCTCTGAAAATGCCACCAATTTCTTCGCCTTCGAAAGAGCTTCGCATGAGTATCTTACACGCCTCAATTGGGGTTCGGTGGAGGGAGTTATGGCCCATTTACGAATGTCGCGCATTGAAGAACGGGTAAATCCAAAGAGAACGCGTGGCCGGGCGAATTGAGCTATGAAAAAACGCCCGATCGGGCGTTTGGTCCAATTTTGGCGAGTTGAGGCAAAAAGTTCACCCGGGCAGGCAAAATGAAGTGTGGGAAACGCTCGGTCGGGCGTTTTGTACTGTGTTGGAGATTTTCTCTATTTTTAATGCTTTTTCATGGAGTTTTTAACACCTACTATATATACTCATTTGTGAAACATTAAAGAGGAGACTTTTGATGAATTAAGATACTTCCTCCGTCCCGCTTTAGGAGTCCCGATTGAGTCGGACACATATTTTAAGAAAATATTTGAGTGTGTAATAAATAAATGTTGTAGTGGATGTTGGGACCCACTTTTAATAGAGTGTGTAATAAATAAATGTTGTAGTGGATGTTTACTTTGTAGGCATTTTTTATTAGTTTATTCCAACCAGGACCCCTATAGCGGGACACTCGAAATTGATCAACCGGGACTTCTAAAGCGGGACAGAGGGAGTATCTCATTTGTGAGTTTTCCCCTTTGGAAGGGTTTATCCAATTCCTACTTTGTAGGTTGCTAGTTTTCTTTCTTTGATTGAATCAAGTAGATGTATACATCAATGGTGGTTTAAACATAGAGTAGTGGAGCCAAAGGGTGATTAGGATTAATGAAAGTTGCCTAGGGTTGTCTCCATCTTTTTGGTTAAGGTCCTATGGTTTTAATCTTAGTTGCTCATCATTTACGCATTCTCCCATTTCCTATCTCCCATCCATTTCATGTTTGGATCTAGTTTTTGTTGCTAGATCCACCCTATTTTTGTTTGATTTTGTGTTTAGTTGATAGATCATCACTTGTGGCACAATCTCGGGTAAATTAATGGATCACAAATCACATGATCCTTATCAGATGGAGTGTTAAATTATTGATTTGTTTTCAACCAATCTATTGTTATGTTTTGATTTTGCAACCAAATAAGATTTGGGGGATAACATAGATTGATCACTTATTTATATGACATTAATGCGTCAACCAAGACAAACATCGCGTTTTGTGCCGCGAAGAAAGTGGGTTTAAAAAGTTAATTGGACGATTATTATAGGATAGACCAAAATAAAAAAAAAACTGAGACACTTAATGGAAAACAGAGGGTATTATACTCCCTCCGTCACATAAAAATTAAAAATTGACACTTTTAGGACTTCGTGAATTTTAATGCACAATTGGTAAAGTAGTAAAATAATTGGTAAAAAATTATCAGAGTATTATCAGTATAGAATATGGCTCACCTCATTAGAGAGAGAAAAATCACTAAAAATAGAATTTGACTATTTTTGCATAACATACAAAATGGAAAGAGTGTCTATATTAATAATCAAAATCTTGATTGACTGTAAACTCCGGATATATCAATAGTTTGATAATTTATACTATTAGCTAAGTTATGTAAACAAAGAAAATCGAATAATTGCAATGTTACAAACATGGTGCAAACTGTTCAAAAAAAAATCATTGCAATATTTTTAAAAATCAACCCTTTTCTTAAAACAAATGAAGACAACTTTCATGATACGATAGATAGTAATTGCCATGCACTGGTTGGGCGTAAAATACCACAAACTAGGCTCTGCAGAAGCAACATTTTCGCTTTTGAGAAACATTAATCTACTTTATAGATGAGCAGAAAAGGATAAGTGTAAAAAAGGTGCAAATATACATCAGATTCGGCACAAAATTTATGAATTTTCTTGTGATTTAGCCAAAATATTCAAAACTTTTGTCTTGAGTACAACTGCATGCGACCAGGGTATAAACTAAGGCTAACAGACTTGCAAAATTACCTGGGGATCTAATACCAGAAATACATACTTACAATTGGCATAGATGAAGATAAATAAATAAACTAGCATAAAAGAAAATAAATAAACTAACTTTTACCAAATATCAAGATAGACACAGGTTCCATTGGCCTAACACTAGTCGAGCTTTCGATAGCATCACTGACCAAGTCCACAGTTTCCCTGCACCAAAAAAAAATACAAAATACTAAAATATAATCCACTTCGTATTTTATGAAACAACAACAATGCAACACATTATTTCTCACTGACAATAACAATACTGGTAGGAAAAAAGAATTTGGGATTTCTATACACCTTGAAGCAGCAGAACTACAAGCTTCCATTACGAGGATTTTGAAGGTAAGGTCCTAACTGCCCAATTGCCGCCAAAATGAAACCTATAATTACAAATTGAATATATAATCAATGACTCAACTTAGTAAAACAACCACAACAATGATATTCACATATGTATGTAGAGAGCTTTATAAGATTTGCAGTTCCACTACCTAAGAATAGTGGTGAGGGCCTCCCAGGGCGTGACTTGAATTCTGGATGGAACTGAGCCCCGACGTAAAAGGGATGGTCTTTGAGCTCCAAAATCTACATAATAGGACAGATTTGAAGAAAAAAATTTACCGCCATTATAAATCAGTTATGAGCAGTCATGGAGAATGCATAAAAATAAGTAGTAGTACATGTTTGACAAATAAAGCAAGTACAAAATGAAACAATTAATTACACTTGGATAAAATTATAAATTCTCGGAAGTAAATGATAGATGAGAACAAAGCAGGGAGCTTACCTCCATCCGTTTTCCAGTTTCATCTTTCCCAACAAATTTTAGGCCAGATTTCTCTAAGGTATTAACCATTTCTGGGTTCACCTGTACAAAGTCATAATAAATAGTGATGAGTTGAAAGTTTACGATAAAAATTTAAGTAAACGCAGTAATTTTCTAATCAGTTAACCTCATATCGGTGCCTATGTCTTTCATCAACATGCTCTGAGTTATGGTACCTGTACCAGAAATAATAGTTAGAATATCTGACATTGCTAACTGGGTCCACTGAAGAGAAATTGCAAGCTTTGGTGCGGCCTTAATTTGGGAAGAAAACTTGAAACAGAATGACAGAATATGCATATCAAGTCAATTTAGTAGTTAGAATAAAATTTGGTAAAAAAACTAACAGCAACTTGCATAGCTATAGCATAATGAATTGGCATAACAATTTTTTTTACTAATCTTGGTGTCATAAATAGGGATCAGAGGATATTCATAAATCATAGATTTGCAATTTTAGGGAGAGGAAAATGGTTCGCGGTTACAGTTTTGCGGTCAAGCAGTCTGGTGTCTGAAATAGTGTTCTTCGACTACCAAGTCTCATTGTGCTTCCCATGTGAGTTTTTGAACCCTAAAAACAAGGAATGACATCTATCAAATAAAAGAATGTTTCAAAGTGGAATAAACCATTAAATAATTGAGAATGCAAGCTACCTCTGGCATGAATATCACAACAGGGTTTGGGGTATCCTTATCAAACTCGGAGCTGTTTGCTCTTTCCATGCCCAAAACCTGAATATCATATTATGGAATTAAGTCCCTGTCTCCACAATGTGGTCATAAAAAAGGAACAGATGATTAAAGGAAAATCTTACATTTCTCGCAAACTCAATCACGGATATCTGCATACCCAAACATATCCCGAGATATGGAACTTTGTTCTCTCGGGCATATTTAGCAGCCAATAGCATACCTTTGACACCCCGATCTCCAAACCCACCAGGAACCAAGATACATGCAGCATTCTGAAAAAATACAGATAGCTTGTGAGATAACAAATTTTTCAAAAAAAATAACAATCCAAGGGACATAAACCATATTAGACCTAATAAAAAGTATTTACTAGAGTAGATGTAACAATTAATGGAGTGAATACAGGGTAACAGGATAGCTAAGTGAAAAGTCAATACCTTAAGAGTTCTCCAAGCTGTCGCTTGAGCTTCCGGTGTCTGCATTGAAAGATAAATAAGTTGTCAATTGTAAGAGACATGGTTCTCGTATCAAATCATGGTAAAGGTAATTAATCATTGAATGAAAATTTCATATATCCATACAGACAACGCGTTGTCATCTTCAAGATCTGAAGCTGCAATCCAATCAATTGCTGGCTTCAATGAACAGGCAATGCAAGCATGCAAAAGGGCCTGCCAAACAAAGCAAGAGAATAAAATATCACACCATGGCTATAAAAATAATAGGAACTCGGGAAAATTTACTATTTAATTAAGGTGAAATGACAAAATTTTCCATTATGCAAAGGGAGGCATACTTTAGCAAATTTAAACACCCCCCCCCCTCCCAAAAAAATATAGATATATAAATGGGGGGCACAACAGGGAAGTGAAATCAGAAACACCAAGGCAAGATATAAAGTATTCCTAGTGAGTCAGTTACAATCGACCATAGACCACTGGATCATATCACTCTATTGAGAGAGGGGGAGAAAGACAAGGAACCCACCTTCACCACTGACAGATAAGAATCTGCCATTCCAACATATTTCCCGACCATTGCAATTCTCACCTGTAAGAGCACTGAGATTTTCATCTGATTTCCGAAAGAACATAACTGGTGGAATACAATTAAGTGGTATAGTGCTAACAGAGTTTGAGAGATTGTCAAAGGTTTCAGCTCTATCAGTCCATTCTTGTAAATTAGGAGTATTGGCAACACTGAAACAAAGAGCAGCACCATGTCATAAACAGCAACAATTCATGCTATATCTGATGCAACAATTCTTTCCGGTATTTCTAGAAGCAAAATTTGTAAATGTTCTGCTTCAGACATAGAGAACATAGACCAATCAACCAACTGTTGAACAACATTTGTCCTGCATAGACATGAAAAATGAAAAATGAAAAATATGATGCTAAAAGCAAAAATAGAACTCACACCTCTGTAGCTCCAGATGTGTTAGAATGGCATCATGTGCATTTTGACTCTGGACAGGAGAATTATAATCAAAGTAAAAAACCAAGAGATGAATAGGGTAATAGACTGGGAGTGCACGCTTTTACAGAGATACCCACCCGAAGCAGTAGAGGGATGTGCCAAATATTTGGCACGTCATGGATATTGAGTATATTGCTAACCTGGACATATCATCACACATAAAGTTAGAAGAAAAACGACACATAGCACAGTTCAGTATAAAAAAATGACAACTAACAACTTACAGGAACATGGCAAAATTGTGACAATTTTTGCCTTGTATTCTCCAACAGAGGCTGCAATATTAATAAAAAACCAACATCAAATACTAGTGAAAGTGTAGTTAAGAGCTTAAAACCATTTCAAACTTGAGCATTGGTGATCAACCACATTTTCAGATGAGGTCTTGTATGAGACAGTGTCAGGGGTCAAGATACATAAGAACGGTACAGGTAACACCAATAAAATTACAAACATGCCACCATATAAGGCCTCGGGTTCCAGTACGGGTCTTTTCATGCGGATTTTGACCCATAAGATTCTCTCTACAAGTTTTTACTTACTTTTAATAGCCTTCAACTTTTGTTCAAAGATTTTCGCTAAAAAAGAAAATATCTTGTCCATAGTAACAATGTACCTCTGCTGAGCGGCAAGCTAGAAAATGTGGGGTCAAGCCTAATGCCCTCAATTCGCGGACACTATGTTGTGTGGGTTTAGTTTTCTGCATCGAGTGGAATGTGGGAGATAGGAATTTAGCTTCACAAAAAGTATGTAAATAACAAGACTGTAGAATTTAATCTTTTTAAATAACAAATACTACCTGTTCACCAACAACTCCGAGAACAGGGATAAGGCTGACATGGATCAAACAGAAATTATTTTGCCCTGCAAAAGAAACAACCAATAAGAAGTGAATCCACTAGGACCATGAGACCCACAATGAGGTGTCTTAACCCTTAAAGCAAGAGAAAGAAATGAATGGTTAGTAACAAAAAGGGACCTGCAATATGAAAGCTTTAGGCTCCCATATGGAGGCAATTTATTCAATCTTACCCACAGAGAAGAGTAGCTGTCTCAGAGCTTCAATGAACGGCATTGACTCAATATCACCTAGAGAAGGAACACTAAGATCACTGAGATAACAAATTTGAAGATTGATTTTGAAATAAAGAACATGAATCTTAGGCAAATAACTCTTTACCAACAGTGCCGCCCAATTCTATAACACAAACATCTGCAGGACCTTCTTTCCCATCCACAGGGATATGTGATACTGATTCAATCCAATTCTTAATGGCTTCGGTAATGTGGGGTACCACCTGAACTCAAACCAGAATGCAACAAGGGATGAGAATAAGAGTCAACGTCACTTGTTCCATCCAAACAAAACAACACCTAAAAACTACAACAACCTGTACTGTCTTCCCAAGATAATCCCCTCTCCGCTCCTGTTCAAGGACAGACTGAAAAAAGGATTGCAAAATTAGCCTCGACAAAAGAAACATATAATAACGTCCACTACAAACCTTAGGCCAATAGTATATTACCTGATATATCTTTCCTGTAGTAATATTGTTGTCCCTAGTAAGTCTCACATCCAGAAACCTTTCATAGTTACCTAAATCAAGATCCACCTATCCAAAAGTTGCCAAAAAATTAAAACTTTATACAAGTTGCAGGGTTAACACACATAAAGCCTGTATATTAAAACTTTATACAAGTTCAAAATAAATCTTAATCTGATACTTCTTGAGACATATAGTGTGTAACAAGTTTAATGCAGTAAAGCTGATACTTTTGGTTAGCAAGATTGGGGATACCTCGCCTCCATCATCAAGAACAAAAACCTCCCCATGCTCAAAAGGGGACATTGTACCAGCATCTGTATTCAAATATGGATCTACATGCATATAAAGGCGAAATAAGTAGGCACCCATGAACAAAGTATGAAAAAATCCATATTTCTGAACAAACAATTAAATTGATATGCCTACAGATAATATACAAACTGGACTACATAACAGAGTTAGACAAAAATACTTATGATGGCAGAATCATCATCTCAAATCATAGTTAAGAATTTCACCAAGCAATCATGAAATGCTTATCAATAAAAAATGAACTTCAAATAAAAAAAAGAAAGTCAAACGTTCTACAGAAAGGGCAGGAATACAACTAAATGAAATTACTATCCATTATGCAATGCATTTCAAGAATATTATATTCAAACAAAAAATCTAAAACATTCATACGTTCGAACTTTCACCGCGCCGCGCATGCAATAAAATATCGAGAAACCAATGCTCATCCCCATCCAAATTTAAGTTAAACAAATTCGATTCAGCTTCTTACCACACCAATCATCATTTCCAAACTCTGAAAATGCAATTCAACATCACGTAATAAAGATTGAAATCAAATACAAATAAAAGCCTCATGCAATTACGTATTCCTTCAGGAATATACTCGCATTCCTATTTTCACAATCCTCGATCCACGCCATTACAGCGGAAAACCCAAAAAAAACACAATAATTGACATATAAAACAACAATCAACCGCGGAAAATAGCTAACACACCAATTTTAATGGAGGTGACACGCAGGCCGCACGCTTTCAGCACGACGCCGATGCTGCTGGCGGTGACGCCTTTTCCGAGGCCGCTCACCACGCCTCCGGTGACCAAAACATACTTCATTTCAAACCGTTTCTTCTCAATCAATCAGGAAAAAAAATTGTGAAATCGAATATTAAATCGGTTATACGGCGTGTCAGAAATCCGAGCGGGAAGGGGAAAGTTCTTAGCTCGTGGAATAAAGGAATCTCTCAGCTATGTAAAACTGGAGTCGCTATCGCTGTTTCTACAACGGCTCTCTGTTTCCATTTCACGAGGGTTTCCTTAACATAAATAGCTCATGGAAAGGCCAAAGCCCTAATTCCTAAAACCTTCCAAATTGACTAAAATGGCAAATGTGATAAAGCAAAATTTGTCAAATCTTTATGGATTGCAAATCATGATGGCCCATTGTGAATGGGCCTATTAACGAATATTTCCACATATGGTTAATTTAAAATCTAAATTTTGCCTAAATTCATTGTATATTCTTCATGATGATAGTCAGGTTTAATTACGTAATTTGTCGCCTTGAACAATAATTTAATCTTAAAACAACGAATACCAAGTTCTTACTATATGTGGAGTATTGATTATGAGATCTGTGCCAACCAAATTGATTTGTTGCGATAAAAGTTATCTATAGTTTGAGTGGAGGCATACCAATTGGTTTGGAATATGGTTAGTTGATTAAAATTTGACAATTCAATGAATATGTGTCACTCGTTCATTGAATTGAAAAAAATAGTGACTCGAATTTCGTGTCTTTCCTAATGTGTCATCCTCATTCACATATGATATTAATGACTTATCACTTATCTAATTTTACAAATAGAGCAACCTGATAATTGTTGTGACTAGATTATTGGCAAACGTCACGTTACATTTTGTCCCATATAATTGATGTTATATTATCCATTCTTATTTATCATTTTTATTAAAATGGGGGATAAATTACACCAATACTATTATCCATAGTTAGAGGGAAAATGAAAAAAATGTTACTTAAATTTTCTCTTATCTTTATATTTACAACTAAATAGGATATACTGTTAACATAAAAATAAAATAAAACAATTAGAGGTCAATACACCATTTTGTTCCTCCTTTGTAAACTTTCGAGCAGTACTACTTTTAAGTACATACCTATGTTAATAGGACAGAGACAGAAAAAAAAATGTTAGTAAAACTTTGTTTTCTAATTTTTTAATTTTTTTGGATTCATAAGAGTAAATTCACGGAAACCAAGGCGTCAGGGAGGGGGCCGAGTGGCAGCTTTTCATGCATTAAAACCGGCCGGTTCCGGCAGTTTTTAGACTGGAAACCGGCGGTTAACCGTGAAAACCGGCGTTAACCGCCGGTTCGGTGGCTTTCGGTGACGGCGCGGGACACGAGGCGACATGGCGCAGCTTTTGGCAGACGGTTTGTTGACCGAACCAGCGGTTTTGTCGTCGAAACCGGCGGTTTTCCGACAAATTCAATTTTTTTTCGGATTTCAAATTCAAATTCTTCCATTTTCCCCCCATTTTTATCTATAAATACCCCCATCTATCCTCATTTACATTCACCCCACTCTTGTGTTAATAAGAGTTTCTCTCTTCAATCTCTCAATTCTCTCTCTTTGTCTCCAATTTCTCATTTGTGTCATTGTGCTTCCATTTAATTACTCAAGTGTTACTCTTATTACGCATTGTTATACGCTTGTACTTGTTCCCGTAGTTTTATAAGTTGTCTTTCTTTCTCAATTGCTAAAACAAAAAAATATATATTATTCCATATTTCTAGATTTCTACTATATAATTTGTTACTATCAAGATGTCTTCATCCCGAGAAGGTCGTGTTGATAAGGGAAAGGAAAAGTCCAAGAGGCCATCTCGGAGATCCGTTATTGATGAGATTTCTCAAATGAACATGGATGCGTGGCAGGTTAATATTTATTATCTACTAATATAATTAATTTTGAATTACGTTACATTATTATTCATAATTTTATTTGATATTTACAATACAAATATTATTTTGTAGACTCGAGAAGAGCAAGATATGACACATGCTATTGCTCTCTCTCGCTCTCAATCCCAAGTCGATGCTTATGTTGGTACCGGTAGTGGTGCTCTCCCGGTCGCAGTCCCTATTCTCAACAAATTCCAACTCATGTGAATCTTGATGAAGACGACGATGATGATGATGACGATGAGGAGGTACATGCGGAAGAGGTTCAAGAAATGCCACCCCCACCACCACCAAGCAGTCGTCGTGGCCGTAGTCGTGGTCGTGGACACCCTCCTCAACCTCCTAGACCAATTGAAAGGTCTTTAACCTCAAACATCATGATGAAACATTTCAAGAAGGTACAAGATAGTAACGATCCTGACACTTATAATGTGTATTGCAACTATTGCGAAAACGTATACACATTCCGAAAGGGTGGAGGATACAGTACATTTACCCGCCACATGGAGAAAGCGCATCCGGTCGAGTTTGGTATCGCTCCAACCCAAACTCAACTCAACTTTCAACATGGAGTCGGGACCGGGAGTGGGACGGGTACATCCCAAACATCAGGTATGCGTAGCAATACTCTTTTTAAATATGATCACAAAAATGCTCTTAATGTGATGTCTAGATTTGTCGTTATGAAACATTTTCAATTCAATGCTTTTGATAACAATGCTTTTGAGTTGAGTATGTGACAAGTTTATAATGCCGCTGCAAGAAAATTGAGTCGAACTTCTATGACTCGAGCCGTTGTTAGACAATGCATGGAAAAGAAGGCGCAATTAGGTACGTTTATTGTTAACTTAGGGCATAAAGTTTCTATTTGCTCTGATGTGTGGACTGATTGTTTTTGCAAAAATTCGTATATGGGCATCACTGTGCATTTCGTTGATCACAGTTGGACTTTAAACAAACGTTTGATTGCATTTCAGGAATTTCCCGCACCACACACTGCACAAGCAATTGCTCAATTGATCACTCAAGTTTTGAATGAATTTCAATTGATCAATAATTTTTTTCTTCCATTGGTTTTGACAATGCTAGCACTAACACTGCTAGTATAGATAAACTAATCAGTGCATGTTCTCCTGTTATTGATGGCAAATATTTTCATGTGCGATGTATTGCACATATTTTGAATTTGTGTGTTCAAGATGTGATCGATTTGTGGCAAAAGTATGTTGATCCTATTAGAACTGCTGTCAAGTTGATTCAGAACAAAGCTCCTATTGGTAGAGCTTGGAAGAAATATTGTCATAGCAAGCAATGCAGGTACACCAACTTTCGTTTGGAAGTTTCAAATCGTTGGAACTAGACGTATGATATGTTGGAGTCGACTTTGAACCACATTGAATATTTATGTGACTTTTTTAGAACTTGCTCTCATGTTCCTTCTGATTTGCTTTTGATACCCGCTTGTTGGGACCACAACATGGATTTATTTTGATTATTCCGCGCTTTCAAAAATGCCACTGTTGAGTTATCCGGTGTTTATTATCCTACTTCTTTGCGCGTTTTGGAGCATTGCATGAATGTGGCAATTGGTTTTAAGACATGTGTGAAAAATACTCAATTCATTGAGTTGAAGGTTATTTTGTTTTATATGGTTGAAAAATGGTTAAAATATTTTGCATGTATTCCAAATGTGTTTTTGATTGGAAAATGCTTGGATCCAAAGTGGGAGTTGCATGGTGTTTATAAAATTTTAGACATGTACTATGGTTGTTTGCACGATTTGGATTTTTCTCAACTCCGTGAAATGGCCTTGACAAGAGGAGAGTGCTTCGAACTAAGTATTCCGGGTGTTGATGAAATCAAACTAAGGTTAGATAGTGCACTTCGTGCTCTCTACGCGGAATATGAAATGCGGTATAACACCGCTCACCAGGTATGTGCTCCTCCTAGTCCTTCCACATTTGATTTTGGTGGCGGGAATTTTAGCAATGTCATGATTGATCCAGTTGTAGTATCACAATTGCAAGATCTATACGGTAGTACAACCAATAAGACTAGAGCTACTAGTGAGTTAGATATATATTTGGAATCGCGCTCTATTTTTCAAGATGCATGTCCTCCTACTCAACAAATTGACGTCCTTAATTGGTGGGGAACACATGACAAAGAGTTTCTGATACTCTCCATCATGGCTAAGGAGATTTTTGTCGTTCCCGCTTCCACCGTCGCCGTTGAGCAAGCTTTTAGTGTCGGTGGTTGTGTCCTGGACGACAAAAGGAGCAATCTCTCCGCCAAGAACATGGAAGCCACTATGTTACTTGATGATTGGGCAAAGGCGGACATGAGAGCACAAGAGCCGGATTTCGCCTTCCGTGTAGAGGGTGATGGTGAAGAATTTTCCTCTGATGGCGATGACGAGGTCAGAAGCGAGAGCAGTCAACCATAGCAATGACGGGGGGGGCAGTGAATGGCGAGCACGACCGACCAAAAAGGTAAGCAAGGTAAGAGAACTACGTGGGCTTTGATTCCTCAATAAAATTGTGGATACGTAGGCAACTCAACTTAAATTTGAAAAGTTTAACTTTGAAAGTTTATGTTGAGCTCAAGCCCTTTTCAATTTTTCCCCCCCATTTCATGTTTTTTTATTTACGTTCCGACGACACTTGTAAATTATATTATATTGTTGTATGTTGTATACTTGTATATGTATTGTATCGTTGTCCGTTACAACTCAAATTCAATAAAATTTATATCATTTTCACCTTATTCGTCTTATTTCAATTTTAAATTATCCATTGTATTGTTCCAATTTATTGTATAAGTCCAAATTAAAAAAAAAAAACGAATCGTGAAACTGCTGGTTTTTGAACCGGAACCACCGATTTTCGAACCGTGGGCAACACTAGTCCCGACGGATTGCCGATGTTCGGCGGTGGTGCACGGTGGCCGGGTACAGACCCTGACGAATACTGGCCCTTCAACTCCAACACCCAGTACGATCCGAATTTCAGCACGGATACGTACGAGCTGTCCGACATGGAGCCATCCCCCACCTGCGCCTCCGCCCCCAAGGAGATGAAGAAGAGGAACAGGCACAGAGCCCAGAAGTTGCCGCCTCCGGATAAGAACGAAGAATTCGCCCCAGGGAGGACGAACTACAGCCTGAGGAAAGCGTTCTTTTGACGAAGTGTTAGGTTGATATTTCAGAGGACCCGGTGTTTGCCAACCACCTAAAGCAAATCGCATACTGGGATTAGGTGAAGAAACAGCTCAATTTGTTCTCAGCGGAGTATATGAAGTGCGTGAGGGGGCAGGGCAGGGGTGAGAGTTTTACCGATGTGCGCGATAAAGCGCTTGCGTCGTACATTTCACTGTACGGCGAGTTCAAGCACTACTCCTCCTGGTTCATCGTGAAGGACAAGCAGAAGTTCCAAGGAGGGATTATGCTCATATCGGCTGCGTCGAAGAGGACGAAGAACACCCCTGCTGCTGATTATACGAGCAGCGACAGCGGCGCACCTCCGATGGACCTCAACCAGCCGATGTATGAGGATGAGAGTTTGGGCACACCGATGTCCTCCCGGCATCCCATTGGCAAGAAGGCTGCCAAGAATAACGGGAAGGGGAAGGCGACGACCTCACAGAACCCGGCCCCGACCGCGACCCCAACCTCGTCCTCGCCCCCTGCTCCGACTTCGGCTGCAGCATATGCCTAAGGGGAATTGGTGAGGGTCGCCACGCAAAGGACGTTGTTGGACACGCACAAAACCCTTAGGCAGTGCGACGACCCGGATGAAGCCCAATACCTCAAGAAGATGCTCGATGCTCTCCAGCGCCAGTTAGGAATGCTTTAGACTAGCCTTTTTATCTGTAGTGCACTTGTTTTTCATTTCCACTTTCATACATTTTTTTTGTAATTAAGTAAATGTAGGATTTGCCTTTAAATTGTGGTGCTTTTTTATTTATTTTGCTCGACATATTTGCAAACATAAAAATTAAATACAAAACAGAAGTTAAAACTATAGGGCGGACTATATGGCATCCCACTGCAGGTGGAAGGGTATGAGGATAAAATGCTGATGTGGCAGAGGATATGGCGCCCTATTAGTGAGGCAACTATTTTGTTTTGCCAAAGGAGTAATCTCATCAAAAATCACTACGACGTTGAAAATAACTATGCGAACCAATGTTTTATAAATAATAGTACTTACTACTCCCTCCGTCCCACAAAGATTTTCCCATTTTTTCATTTCCGTCTGTCCCACAAAATTTGTACCATTTCACTTTTTTACCATTTTTGGTAGTGGACCTCATATTCCACTAACTCATTCCTACTCACATTTTATTATAAAACTAATATATAAAGGTATGACTCACATTCCACTAACTTTTTCAATTCACTTTTCATTACATTTCTTAAAATCCGTGTCCGATCAAAGTGAGACAATCTTTGTGGGACGGAAGGAGTAACAATCAATCACTCTGTGAAGCATATGCACAAGCAAACCGCTTTATCTTTGATTTATAAGTATATTTTACTGAAAATAAAAAAAATGGATTCTATTTTTTTTTTCTGGTTGGCCACTTAAAAATTAATATTAATATTCTTTTTAATAAAATTATTTTTCACAATTCAAAAACATAGAGTACTCCGTACTATATTTGTCTCGTTATACTTAAATTTTTTTTTTTATACACATAAGATTAATGAATAAATGTTCAGTAAATAAGTATACTGTAAAAAGTCATATAAGTGATAATGAAGTAGATAAGCAACATAGAATAAAGTAATATAGAGAATAAAATAAATAATTGAGTATAGAATAATACGATAGTACGTAAGAGATACTATTAACTATTATTAACTATTAAGTGTGTTGAATTTTGCAAAAAAGAAAATAACTTAATTATAATGGGATGCTTGAAAAGGGAAAAGGGAAAATGGCAGAACTGGTATATAAGACGATCTAAATTCTGTATACTATATCTTGAATATTATCAATCTAAATTCTAATATACTACTATATCTTGAATATTATCACATGTGAAACATGTGTCTTGACTGTTGCATTTAAACGTCGATTTATGGAACCCCAAACTCATTTAATTCAATGCGGGGTGGCCGGTGGCCCCTCGAAATGCAATACTACAACTCGGGATTCGAGATCAAAATTTAAGATTCCGTCAACTTTCTAACAATACATTCAAAGCGTATAACTAAATTTGTTAACATCTACCGTTTCATAAATATTTTGTCCTATACACAGTACAAAACAATAGAGCAAGTTTCAATTCGATTCAAATCTTCGAAGCCCACGAGTTTATCCTTTTGGATGCTCATGGCTCATGGGATGGGATTAATATCCTTCCCATGGGTCCCCACTTCACCACATTCTCGCCTGTGTGGTTCTGATACAGAGGATCGTGTTAGAAAATATAATTGAAATGCAGAAAATAAAATAAACAATGAAATACTTTTGGATTACGTTGCATTGAATTGGATGATCCTGAGTTGTAGATAATTGATTTTGGTTGACTCTGATTCTGTCGAAATGCCCTATTACTTCTGCTTCTTTCCAACAGTTTCCTATCATCACCCAGTGATATATGCCACTCAGCTGACTTGAGACGGGTTACTCTTTTACGCTCTGTCCAAATGAGGACGCAGCCTTTAGGGTTGTCTCATTTTGAAATGCTGTCGAGTCCTGGACAAGAATCTGGGAACACTATGGAAGTTGAGGGGCCATGCTCGTTGTTGAATAGAGTGGAGACTATCCTATGGCTGAATCTACACTTATGAGCATGTCGGAGAGTAAAGACAAGAAGAAGTCTTGCAGGACTCTCGGTGTGGATATGAAAGAGGACAAATCTGCTGGCTAATGAAAACAATGTTACCCAGTTGCAACAGTGATTGGTTTTTGGGATGTTTTGAAGTCCCGCCTGAAAAAGGAGAGTGCAAAGAAATACTCTCTTGTAATAGATAGCTCCAATGGCAGAATTCTACTTTAAGAAAACTGCTACCCGTGACTCCAACTCTCATCTCATTATCTCATAGCACCCAATACCATTCGCTCCTAGGTTCAGTTACAGTTTCTATCACTCAAGACTACACAAATACTCTTGCATAACGAATAATATATCAGAAGAGAGACAAAGTTTAGGACCAAAACTCATTATTTTGTGAATTCTTATCAGAAGGTTTCATTATCATCATAAATAATGGTAGAGTAATTTTTACGTCTACAAAGAAACAGATGTAGTCTCATCTCTAACCTGAGTGATTCAAGGGAGGTGATATTTCTTTTAGGTGCATTACACTCTTGTTTAAGCACTCTAGATCCTGCAGATATACTCTTTTCATGGAAAGTTCTGTGTTCAGCTTGGCGCAGTGATCAGCAATCTGGGAATGCAAATTGTATCCAGCTTGAGATGCGTTAGATATGCTTGGGAGCTCGCAAGCAGACCAGCAGTTACTTTCACATACTGTATTATTCAACCTGCAAGCCAAAATGGAGAGAACAGCTCAAATTATGAAGATTATCCTATAACACAAGGGAAAGAAGTTTATAGTCAGCTAACAAAAGCGGCAAAGTATTTTGAAGAACACTGATTCTTGATTTCTATTATGATGATGCTATGTTACAAAAACGGAAAGGCGTAAACCAAAGAATTTAAAAATGAAAATCTATAGCAGCTGGATGGCATGCTCTGTTCTCGACACATCGGTCAGATGGCAAAAAGAAGGGAATCACTAGTCATTCAGAATGATAAAGATGCTAACAGTAATTCTGTGACATGAGAGAGTAGCAACTAGCAAGTAATTGTGTATAACATAATAGTCTCTTAAGGCGTGGTGAAATTTCTTGTGGAGCTTCATCAGGCAAGAGTAGGAATTCTCACTTTTTAATTATGTCCAGATGGCAAGTGTGATTCCGGACGTTGAAGAAGGCATCCACACAGGTCCTGTTTGTCCTAGTCAATCCCACTAATTCGCCAGCTGCCTTGCATATGGAGTGTACTGCA